>NW_010208019.1:0-48579 GCF_000695765.1 Mesitornis unicolor
TATATAAAATAATATATATTTTTTATATATGTATGTAAAGTCTGAAAACAATCATAGAATATCAGTGGGCTTATAGTCTTTTTTAAGACAGAGTATGCTGTCCTAGTCTTGACATTTGCTGTGTGCCTGCAGCAATGTTAATGGTTTATCTTTCAGGGAACTCGCATACAGTGAGAAAGGACATTTTTTACCTTAATTTGGAAGAGAGGCTGCAAGAGAACATGATGTTTTACAAGTTATCAGTTCATTTATTCTGGGATTTTCAGTAATTCTGCTGATTAGCCCACTAATGAGGTAGAGGAAAAGCGAGGCTCAGATATAAAAATGTGATTAAAAAAATCAGCAGATTCAAGGTGACAAATACATTATTTCCAGGAAAACAAGGATTCAAGCTATGCTCTCAGAGACAAGATCCTTAATAACTGCAAGCACTTTCACATTTCCAGCAGCCTCTGCTCTATGCATCAGTGTCTGACTCTTTAATGAAGCAAAATCAAGTGATGAACTTGTTAAGAAACAAAAGGTAGTGAAAACCATTTGTAATGAACAGCTCTGATTGTTCTTTAGGCTTTCCCAGGAAGCTGATAGTAAAATTAAATTCAGATTTCTCAAAACTAAGAAAGATTTTGCTTGGGATGTGACACAGTTAAATAATAACAGTATTAAAAACATGAAGAAATAGCAGATTCTCTTTAATATTATATACTAATGCCTTTTCCAGCAGAAACTTAAAACATACAAAGAATTTCCTTTCAAATAGACAAGAAAAGCAAGTTGTTGCCATGTTTTCAGCTGCCACAAACCAGTGCTGCTCCACAGCTACCCATGAAGCCACACTGTGTTACATCACCTGAGAATCTGGCCCAAAACTTTTACCCTTGAAAAAATTCCAGAGGAGAGAAGCGATGGGAAACCCAGCTTCAACCCAATTCGACAGAAGAGGAATATCAAAGGGTGCAAAAGGGTACACAACGCATCTCACCTGTCCCCAATCTCCTGCTTTCCACTTCGGACATCTGCCCCCTCTGCATTTCTTTTGCATATTGGGCTTAACAAGGTGCTTGCAATAATCTTCTTCTACATGCCTCCCTTCCTTTGACAAACAGTACACACTGCGGTGCCTTTGGCCCCTTCCACAGGAGACAGAACACTGTAAATATAAAGCAACAACAGATCAGCTTTCACGCGGGGCCATCTACACAGATATACCTGGGCCATGGCTACCCAGGCTTTTGACTGGACCAGAACACACATCCTCAGGTCCCGTGCAGACCTTATACAAAAGCTTGAGGGGGATACGGATGGGCAGAGTTTAACCACTGGAAATGTTCCCCTTTGCTCCTAATGGTGCGTGATGTTCTTGCTCAAAGCCCCCCAAAATGCCAACATCAAATTAGAGAAAGCGGCTGACATTCAGCAGGGATAACAGGCTGGATTCCGGGCATTGCTCCAGCGGTTTCAAAGGAGCAGAGTCATCTTACAGGGATCAAGGCAGGAGCCCTCAGCAGCTACTTAGAAGAACTTGAAAGGAACCATTTCCATTTACCTTGGTACAAAGGGAGGTCAAATGTTGGTAAATCGGGAGAGTGAAGTGTGATATACACCTTCACAGAGGGAAATAACTGCACAAAGGACAAGGCAGGAGAGAAAAATGCAGGCTTTCCATGTCCTTGGTATTAAAGCCCATGTTTGTTTTACCAGTGCAGACTAATTTACTTTTGATATTTTTTAACTAAACAGACTGAAACCAGGACATGCTCATCCTTAAGATTTATGCATTTTGAAAACAACTCAGAAGGTGGCAAGAAGGCAGAGCCCGAAGAATCAAAGCAAAAAGCAAATCAGCAGGTATGTTAGCTGCAAGCTTTGTAGTGAAGTAACTAATTTCAACCTCCCTCTGCAGGTTCACTGAACTTTTTCAAATGTGACCACTTCTGGCATGCAAACCCCAAGCAACTTCACTTTGATTTCAGATTAGTCTCCCCCAAAAGATTTAGGAATCAAAGGGGTCTGGAATCACGACAAGAATTTAATATGACAGATTCATGTAGAACAAGCCTCTTACTCAGCGTGATGCACCCAGAGACTCAGCTTCGATTTCTTCATTATGTGTTATGCAAGTCATTACATGCTATGTCACAAGCATCCTGGTTTAATCCTTGAGCACAAACACACTGGTTCAACCATCTCTTAGTATAAAATGTTCTGCTTTCTTTTCAGGGATGAGGCTTCTTCCTTCCTTTTGGAGCCACTCCATCAGTACATTTGCTAAGAAATAAATTACAGCCCAAGCTCTTCCCAGCCTATGAATATATTTGAAACCTAAAAACCCTAAAATTTATATATGTAGCAGCTCTGGAAGACGCATTAGAATAGAAATTGGCATATACATTGACAGCTGTGATTATTTTGAATTACAGCACTACCTCCAACTCATTCAGCCCCTATTGTGGTAAGAGGTACACAGAGAACCTGCGAGAGAGCAGTAACTTGCTCCGAGATGGAAAAGTTCAGACCAACGTGGAGAAAAAGGGATGTAATTCATAAGATCAGGTGTTGTTGCTTAAAAGCTTGCATAAAGGATGTCCTGAAAAAGGCCGTTTTCCTGCTGCAGGACTGTTACAGGTTGACAAAAGGCAGCTGAGGTCCCCAATAGGGCTTAAGGACCATTCAAGCTCCTCATGAGAGCAGGGAACCCAGGTGGCAGGGATGGTCACCTCTGAGTTTTCCTGAGCCCAGCTGTGATTTCAAGATAGGCCAAAAACCCCAACAGGCAACATTCAACCTTGCACTGAGAAACAGAGGAAATACTGTCCCTCGTTCCAAAAGAAGACTTTCATAAGTTACCCCGATTCATAAACTTCACCTTTTTTTCTTCAGTATCAATAGAAAAAAGGTTGAGTTAATGTTATCCTATTTTTATAAGCCTTCAAAATGCATCAGAAGTTCATTTTTTCATTCTTCCTACATCCATCCCCAGGCAACAAACGTCAGCAGCAAGAAGGAAATGTCAAATCCTACCAAACCCAGCTGTAAACTTCTAATACTTTCACCCATTTACTGTCTTTGGACTAAATGCCAACACTGATGCTTTAGCAAAAATTCAAGTGCTCCTCAGTAAGCGGTTGATGCTGCTACATGCAGGTTGATGCCACTTTACTGTGACAGCCAAAACTAAATCCAAAGGCTTGATCTGGGCTCTCTCTTGCCTCACATCCTGAGCCAGCACAGCCAAGTGCATCTTTGCTTTAATTTAAAAAATACATTGGACCCCCTGCTTATTCGAAAGGAAGAATCACCACATTGTGCAACAGCACAAGCACATTTCTGGGGACCTGAATTTGGTAGATAAATATTTGATCTCACAATTAATATGGTGCTAGCTGTTTCCAAAACTGTTACCCTCCTTCTACAAAATGCCTAACTTTGGTGCAGAGCCTGACTCTGATATTTATCCTGCCATCCCACCATCAAACAAGACTGCATGCATACCTCAGTGCACCCAGAGGTTGAGGCATACTTTGCTTAATTTTGTTAATACTTAAATGTAATCCCCAACTTGCTGGAATTAATCATTTCTATGTCTGACTTTAATATAAATCCAAGTTAGGCAGCTATGCGTTTTTAGATCTAAACCACCCAATTGCTTTCATGCACATGTGAGTTATGATCTCATTTGCACTGACAGAAAAGCGAGGTTGAATAATCTAATGTAACCAAGTATCAGAGACTGAAAATTCCTTTGCAAAGAGTCCGCTTCATAACTGCCTTCTAATTCGTCTCAGGTATTTCCAACTTCTATTTGGCACATAGATTTTAAGCATATGTGAGCCACATGCAGAAAATAACTGAATAGTGGGCTTCATCTCAACACTGCGGGACTTAGGGAAGCAATACACCAACTACTGCCATCAGCCTCATCATTTATTTCAGACCCTGCAGAAACTTTGCATCTCACTATCAGGACTCTTCATCGCTGCAAAAGCCACTGCCTGCTTACAGTATCGATCCATAACAGGGCCATAGCGAGGTAAGCTTTGACCTTGCCTTTTCTAAAACATTTGAATAGCACCGACAAAACCCCTCCTTTCATATTTCTCTTCCTTGATTTCTTTCCTATCTTTCTGTAGAAAATACTTCAAAGTACTGGGGACAGCCGGGTGGCTCTCTGTGGAATAGCAGCCTCATCCAAGGCTCTTTGAAGTAAACAGAAAGACTTGTACTGGTTTAAATCGTCTCTGGATCCAGCCCTGAAGGTGTAGCCAAGGTACCGTATTGACATTTTCACTAACCAGCTTCCTAGAGTCAAGAATGACGTGCGCTTGAGCACGCCCATGGTCAACCTGCCTCTGCCTTTGCTCAAGTGCTGGAAAATGTTGCTCTGAAATGTTGTTTCCAGGCTGTGATTGAGGCACGGCAGCAAATAGCACCCCTGGGTGAAGCTGGGAGGATAGCCAGGCTTGGAGGACAGTGCAAAACCAACACATTGTGTTGTTTCTTAGAAAAACCAGGACGACTGTGGCACATAATATAGCACAGAGGTACTATTTCAATAATCAGCTATAGCCATTACACTCGAGACTGTAGTAAACCTTCCTCTTGTTGTTATCTTTATTATCTCCTAAAACCACCACAGTCACACCTGGTGCTTTACATGGAGAATAAGAACAAAAGGACTTTCCTAAGAGCGTTAGGATCAAAGCATTTGAGCACAGATTTAAGGGTATTATGTTTATTGCATGATTAGTTTTGTTAATGTGCCAAGAGCTGGGGATTGGCATGCTGCTGATTTTTTGGAACAAATACGCTGCCTACTTTAAATAAATGCAAGAAAAGAATTTGAAATAAATACGACAAAAATATTTCCATATCAAGCGTTTCCAGAAAGGTCAGAACACGATGCTAAATCTCCCCTGCAATGCATCGCTCTGCTCCAGCACAGCAGCAAGCCCGTGTTTTTGTTTCCACAGACATTTGTTTTCTGTTTCAGAGTGCAGGAATGATGAAGATTATTCTGTTTTACCAAGTGTGTGCAAATGGCTTTAAACAAACCCTTGCTGCATTTCCTATTCTGAGAGTTTGAAGATGAGGATACATCTTGTTCACGAAGACCTCTCTTACCTAGGAAGGTTGCTCACAGATTCACTGGGCTGGTAGCAGGAAAAAAACCCAGAATACATACTCTAAAAGCTCTTATAAAATTGTACAAAATTTCTGGTTGATTTGGCCCAGGTTCTGGGTCCTGGAGACCAAGACCTGCTCTTGGGCACAGGCTGCTCGTGCTGCGGCCATGCCTGTGCTTTTGGTCCAGCACCGAAAGGACTCGGCAACCCTGGGCATAAACACGAATTTTGGAGAAAAGAAAGAGCCAGCACTGAGCAATCAAAAGCTGCGGAGCAGCCCTGCTTCCCCTTAATTTTCTCCACTGAATGGACAAGCTCAATGCAGGGTAGAAAATCAAACTACCAGCAAGAACCTAGGGATGTTCTGCTCCAAAAGTGAAAAGTTTCAGAAAATGCTGTCAGACCACTTTTCCAGGCCCCCGTGCATCAGCCGACGATTTGGGAGGTATTTGAGATAATGAATGCAAGCTGCGGTGATCACCAAATGAATTCCCAAAGATAGGTATGCTCCGATAGCACAGCAAGAGCAGGGCTGGGAAGAATTAGACTAAAAATGGCTTTATCAGATTCTGCCGGGAGCAACTTTTTGGAGGAAATTAAAATCAATCCTTGTAGGTTTAGATTTCCACACATTAAGGATTATATGGAAAGTAAGCGCTTGTATGTAAGCCCTTGTTCCTCCTGTCCAACAATCTGGGCTGAAACATGTGCTAGATGAGATAAAACAGAAATGACAGGGCCCTACAACGCTTTACACCCCCTTCCCATGAGGGGCTGTGCTCCTGGAGGTCAGCAAACTTCAACTCTGAGCAGAGCCCAACCATGCACCCTCACGGTTACATTTCAGCATCCTATTAGCCTATATCAGCTCTTGCTGCAACTCAAGCTGCTGCTATCAGATGCTGAAATCACAGCCCTGACATCTGCATCTCTGAAACATCTCAAGCACGAAGGACAGCAGAAGATACCCCACCCAGGAAAGCCTGCATCATTCCTTGCCAGCAGAACCCTTACTGGAAGCCTGAAAATATCTGAGCCTCTGCGTATTATCCAGCAACAAAGCCTCTGCAGCATCCAAACTAACCTCAGTAGCTTCACAACAGTAAGGTATTTTAGCAGGTAACTCCCCTGGCTTCGGTGAGACAAGAAACAGGCTTACAACAGGGGTGTAGCTCCATGCTATGGTTTCTCCAGTGACTGCAGCACTAGGAAATACTTGTTGCTGGCTACTTTAAAGCCCCCTTCCTTCCCCCAACACGCTTTAGGGTGGTCTCATGTCCAGCTCCATCAGGACACACTTGTGGGGTGGGAACACAGTGCAGGGCTTTCCTTTCCTGCAAAACTGCAAGAGGGAGCCATACCTTAACACACAGAGCTGCCAAGGGCACATGGTCATGGTGCTTTTAGTTGTTCCAAGGCCAGAAAACACATCTTTGCACATTTAAAAGGGAAGAGTGGTCTCTACATTCAACTAGGCCTGAGTAAAACATACCACAGCACTGCACTGCAGTTTGAAAGAGGCTTTAGGAATGCTTAATACGTGCTGACCCCTCAGAATAATGGGAGGATTGAAAAAAAAAAAAGACATGAACATTAGGGATTTTGGAGTGTGTAATCCAAGTACATTTGCGAGCATTGTCCAGAAATCCCTGTGGAAATGTCCCAAGGAGCCTTCCCGGAGCCAAAGGGCAGCCCATGGTGTGCCCTGGTGTCCCCAAGCAGTGCTCCTTGCCCTGGGCATGGGCAAGAGGGGGGAAGAAAAGCGTAATTTCTCAAAGAAAAGGTTTGCACTTGATGTGTTGCTGCAGCAGAGGGAAGGGGCTGATGAGTCTTGAGCCTGCTCCTCCAGCAGCACCAACTGCCCAGAGGAAAGGGTGCTCCTGGGCTCCTTAACTGTTGCAAGATCGAAGGCCCTGAGCGCTGAATTCAACACAATCATTTCCCTAGGCTGAGGAACCTCACATGATATATGGGAGAAAAGCAGGAGAAGCCATGCATCTCCTTTTCTATGGCATTAACCTATGAAATAGCACCTTCTCCCCCACTTCCACCCACCCCGTTGTAACATTCCGCAAAAAGCCTTCACCGGGTGCAGGACTCAGCAGGGCTGCGCACACACAAAGCTGCCTCAAAAGCCTGCTCCATGCTATTTATCTTGAACAACAAACAAACAAAATACCCCCAGTAGCCACTGCAGGTCTCTCCAGGGAGAGAGGTGTTAGATGGCATGTCCTCAAATTAGGAGGAGATGTGTGAGCTACCCAAGAACGCCGGTATAATGGGATGTGGAAGGCACTGATGAAGCCTATTTTTCATGCTGCGGCACTTTTGAGAAAGCAGCACTTGAAGCAGCAAGCAGCCTGGGCTAACTGACGCCTCATATTTTTAGTGAGCACTAGTAGTACAATACCATTTGGAAGTCCCATTCAAAAATAGGATTTTTCTGTGTTGGATGGAGCGAAACACAAAGTAAAGAGCTCTCCAAGGAACGCCAGCCCTATTTCACAGGTGTGCCTCACACTGGGGGTTTGTAGGAGTGCTGGCTGCTTCTTGCTCCCCAGTTTTATAAAGAAAAACCTTGGCTTCATGCACTAGAGATCAAATACTGTCAGCCTGCATATGGTCTTGGGCATCAGACATTTTCATCCATGCTGCTGGCTCCCCTGTGAGCTAGGAAAATTTAAAACATGAATAGAGCATTAAGTGCCTTTGAAACAAGATTGACTACATCGTTTTTCCTTAATGACTGCACAAATCAGTCACCAGGCAAGTTAGAAACTCAGTAAATGTCTTTGTGCTTAGTGTCCCTCATCATCACAGATTGTTATTTCTAAATGCCACAATCCCTAGGATGTGAGCAACAGCAATTTGGGGTACACAGTGTGAATGTGGGATGCGGGCAAAACCATCCACAGACCTCCCAGTGCCCAGCTTGGGGATGTGCTTGAAGATGCTGAACTTCACAGCTCATCCTTGAAAAGGTGCCACTGCGCTAACTCGTCTCCTGCAGTCTAATGCATATTTCAAATACTGCACTCCAAGCCAGTGCTTTGGGAGACAAATGTTCCCAGAAACTGCCCTCTTTTTTACTGCTTTATTTCTCCTGTGTGTGAACATGTGCATGTGTGCATGTACAAGAGGTTTGCAAACCTTATGAAGCCAGCAGCCGTGGATGGGCCAACCACGCCATGGAGACTGAAGCCAGCCGTCACTGAGCAGCAGTCCCACTGCTTGGTCAAGTCCAGGCCAGCTATGTCCAGCCTAGAAAATCACTATTATCTCATTGAGAAATTATTAAGACAGAACTACACCAAACACAGCCAACCAGCCTCTGTACCTCTCAGTATTACCCTCCTGGCCACGGCCTCCTGTTTTCTGCAGGGTTTCACTGCCTACACACTCCAGGCTGCCATGAAACCTGCCTGTGGGAGCTGCTGGCAGGGGCTGAGGAGAGACTCGCTCATCTGGGGAGGAGAAAGGCAAGTATTTTGCAGTCAGTTAGGAACAGGAGCATGGATCAGGCTATACCTGGTAAGAAACATCAGCGAATAACAGCAGAGTTACTTGCACTTGACTGGGAAAGTGCACTGAGGGACTTGGGAAAAGACACATCATCTGAGGGTGGGGGGAAAAGAAGAGTCCAATCCACATGGATTGTGATAGCTAAGCATTAAGTTGCAGGAAACCAGTCCTGTGAGGAGATGGTCCAGCAAAGCACTTGCCTGCGGGCACAGTCTTAAGCACACAGTGCCACAGGGTGGTCCCTCCCCTGCAGAGGATCAGATGGGCTTTGATGGGCTCACGGAGCATCAACACTAGCAAACAGGAGACAGCAGAACTGATGGCACAAATATACCTATATAGGTCTCCTTATTTAAGGAGAAACAGAACTGACAATGGAAGACGTCTGGTGATGATAGGCAAACAACAAAAATGGAAAGAAAAATAAAGATTGGAGATTTTAGAGTAGCCAGGGAGGAATAAAGTGATCTTCCTCTACCAGGCAGCTGGGTACCACTGGCTTCACCCACCTGTAACCAGCTTGGAGCCATCAACTGTGGCTCTGAGCGTTGGCAGGGACAATGGGCACTCAGGTGAGGTAAGAGCTGCAGGAGCATCCATCACCACTGCCCCAGAGAAGCAACAGGTTGAAACTCCTCAAACAAAAACCCCAACTGCATTTAGCCTCTGGAATGAGCTCTTGAGAAAGGCATGAGGCAGTGAATAGGTGGATGGTAAGGTAGCTGACACGGCTTTGCCTACAGAATCACAGAATCCCAGAATATGAGGAGTTGGAAGAAACCTCGAAAGCTCCCCCAGTCCAACCCCTGCCAGAGCAGGATCACCAGAGCACTCACACAGGAACACGGCCAGGGCTTTGGGTGTCTCCAGACAAGGAGACTCCACAACCTCTCTGGGCAGCCTGGGCCATGCTCTGCCACCCTCACACTGACAAACTTTGTCCTCATCTTCAGCTTGAACCTCCTGTGCTCCAGCTTGCTCCCATTGCCCCTTGTCCTGGCATTGGACATCCCAGAGCAGAGCCTGGCTCCTTCCTCCTGACACTCGCCCTTTCCAAATTGATCCCCATGAATGAGGGCACCCCTCAGTCTCCTCTGCTCCAAGCTCAAGAGCCCCAGCTCCCTCAGCCGCTCCTCAGCAGGAGATGCTCCACTCCCTCCATCATCTTTGTGGCTCTGCTGGACTCTTTCAAGCAGTTCCTGTCCTTCTTGAGCTGAGGGCCCAGAACTGGACACAATATTGCAAATGTGGTCCCTACCCAGGGACGTGCAGTTGTGGACAGTGGCTGAAGCTGGGCACTGGCAGTGTGATGCTCTGGATGAGTGACCCACAGCAGGGAGTACAGGGAAGGACTGAAGCAGGTCTGGTTTGCTTTTTTTAAAAAACTAAAGCAAAGAGGTCTGCACTGTCAAAGGCCTTTTTCTGAGCGGGAAACCAAAGCAGACAACTTCTCGCCTTTCATCTGCACACTGCAGCGGCAGCCCCTGGAGTCGGTCAGTCTGACTGATCCTGGAGCAGAGGCAGCCAGGGACCCAAGAGGGACATCAGCCTTGGTGGGCCAGCCTAAGCGTAAACAGCTCCGAGACGGAGACAGCTTCAGACAGATGGCTGAGAATATCCGTTGGCTACCAAGTTCTCATTTTTGTCTGGATCAGCTTTATTCAATCTTCACTAAGGCATCTATTTTTACCCGCTTTTCTAAAGGCATGCAAGCCACCCAGCGCATCTCTCTGCTGGGGTTATGGGTGCTGGGACCGCACACGCAGCCTTCCTCTGCTGCGGCAACATTTGTCCTTCCTCCACAGGCTCTCAGGGTAGGATTGGTTTTATTAGTTTTCTGATAATACCTGGCACTACAGAGAAACAGAGATTTGTTGTCGCAGCCTCAGAGCCTGAACCAACAGCAGATGAATGAAGGACAGAAAAGACAACGTGAATCACTGAGCGACTGCGGAGTTCAGCGTGCCTATCACTTCCTTTTCAGGGATGGCTTTGTTATTGCAAAAACATGTGTAAAGAATCATACAGCAGCTCAGTAATGCTGCTGTCACAGCAAATTCATTTTCTGCAGAAGAGGGGAAGAGAACAGTGAAGTTATATACACTTGCAACCAAATCTGCCCCTGGTTATCACTTCTGCCTTAGCAAGAGCTGACATCCTGCCTGCTAAGAATATTATCAGGACGACGACATGGAGAATATTCCCATCGAATAGCCTATTTGCAGCCAGCTTCATGGGGAGGGCATTTCATGAACGCTGTATTGGGGTTTTGACAGAATTAAATACAAATAACCTGAACTTTCCACTGACAGCAATGTTAAGATTAAAATTCCTGAGCGCCAGCTCCCCAACATGGATGTTGGTCAGGAGGTCCTCTCACATCCCACCAAATCCAGAGCCCCTCCACTGCTACCTGGATCCCTGCAACGCCATCGGTGCCAGCAGCTTCCAGCTCTGGCTAAGGGGATGCAGCATCCTTCTCCTAGTCCAAACCTGAATCCACATGGACAGTAACAGAGTCTGGAGCAGAGGGCGAAAATATTCTAATTATTTTTGGCTAAGCTTCAATTCTTCAAATCAAAAGGTCTTCAAAGCCTAAGATATCAGCATTTCTAGATAGACTGGATAAAGAGCTGGGAAGCACATGGTGCTGTTTTGCAGGCACTAAGAGCTACACAACCATTGCTAGAACTTTTGATACCCAAAAGTGAGAAGTATTTGGCAAAGCAGATTACTTTAAAAATTATAATACTTTTTAGGAAAAAAAAAACCCCAAAGAACAAAAAATCCTCAAAAAATCAAATCCAAAAACCCACCCACCAATTTTCCACAAATCAAAGCCAAATGATTACTGTGCCAGTGCAGGGAAGCCCAAATGACTCATGCGCCTGAACCAGGACACGGGGCTGTGAGATAGGATTGTTTTACCTTATCTGTGCCCGTTTCCTAACTCGGAAAGAATGAAAAGCCCACGACAAGTGAATTCAGCATCATTCATTGTATCAGGATACAGCTGGATACTATGGTAAAGCACCAAAATTTCACAGAGATTATTGCAAGGAGCGGATCTACTCCAAGAGAAGTGGGTTCAGCCCTGGGTTTTAAGCGACACGATGGATAATGCTCTCTGTGAGCATCTCCCTCATCTGGAGAACACGGTGAGATTTCCTCTCGGTATTCGAGAGCGTGTATGGAGAGCTGTGTTTGTACCATAAGGCATTCAGAGGAGAACAAACACTCCCTGTTATCCTGGTGATGTTCTCTGCATGTTTTCTTAAGTATTATTTTAATAAAAGGGTCAGGTCTATCATATGGCGTACAATTCTGCAGTGTTTATATACACGTTCTTAAATACGCAAAGAAATGAAATGTCACCTCCTCTTTGACCATACATTATAATGACAAGGTATCTTGTCACAAGTCTCCTGTTATAAAATTATCATTTACATACAGAATCTGTTTATTCATTTAATTATCTCTTCAAAACTTGGATTTAACAAGCCAGCTAAAAATCACTTGTTAACTGTAAAAAATCCCAGTGGAATTTCACCTGAGGACTGAGGGCTGGACTCTTCAGACTCTTTCTGCTTTAACTTGCACATATTTCATTTTCTAGTACTAATTTCACTGAAACTTGAGTGAAGCTAAGCCAATCAGATGCTTGTAAGAAATTAGTTATCCAAACTTCGTAATTCATACATTTTTAACTGTGTTTGTTTAATTACTGAGAATGACAGTTTCTGTTGGAGAACAAAGCAAATAAAATGAAAGCGAGCCAAAAGATTGAAGCATCATTTCAGAAAATTTACCAAACTAAGTATATGATCTTAATTTAGCAAAAGACTCAAGAAATCATTATACAAATTCATTTATGATTACATTCTACTTGTCTTTAATTTTCACTGTTCAACATTAACATTAAACATCGTAAATGTATGCAATATTTATATAAAATTAAATAACAATATTGGAAAAATAAATACACTTTTACATAAATACATAAATCCATACCGCTGAAAAGTTTCAGCTAATACTATACTCTTGTTTCAAAAGTGACCAAAAAATATGGTAGTGACACTCCATCCCAACGGATGAAGTATGTACAGCTACAGAATGATGTTTGCAACCGATGACAGAGCTAAAGCAATTCCAGGTGATACCACACTAAAGAAAAAAACATAATTTGGACGTTACTACCTACAGTAGTAGCACGAGGTAGACATATATGGGGAGTATTTTGCAGGAGGGACACGAAGCCCTGTTGACCCCATAGACACAATTCAGTCTTCAAACAGCTCTGGGGTCCCCTATGTCAGAGCTAAAGGACACCTCGGTAATGAGACTGAAAAATCAAGTCACTTTGTGGCAACGACCGGGGCTCAGCTCTGCAGCCCCTGCACCCACAGGAGATGCTGTGGGCAGGATAGGGATGTCCCTGTCCTCTGCCTGACATCCCACCTGCTCCCAGGAGACAAGGGACAACCCACCAAGGTGAATACGGCTTAGTCTAGGCAAGGGAATTTCTTTCCTGGGTGAAAAAAGAAAATAACAAAAAACCAACCCAAAACTAAAATCCAGGGCTGTGCCCTGCATTTCCAACACGGAGGAGCAGGCACAGCCCTGGAGCCTGCTCCTGAAGAGCTGTGGAGAGGCTGAGCACTGAGCGACACCAAAAGGCAACACAACTCTGTCCACACCTTTGGTTCTTGCAAATGGTCCAGCACCAGGTAACAAAGGTTGGCAGCAACTCCCGGCCGGTAACTGCAGGGGTTGCCAGCTCTGCTTAGCACACCTTGCTCGTTTTTAGCACCAACTCTATCAGCACACAAGTGATACAATAGCACCTCAAAGGAAATATTTCATATCACTGTCCCTTGTACTGGTGAAGCACCGTATGAACACCAGTACGGCAGTTTTATGGCTATTGCATAAGTCGCTGAGGTATGGTAAAAATATTGAGGAGCATTACCGAATGCATCTGTGTTACCGAAAGCACCCGCAGAAACCAGAGTGTGGCTACATTTTAGCAAGGCGACTTCTCAAGCCGTGACAATTAAGGAAGTCCAATACATTACAAACAGGCCTCTTTTTTTTTCACATAAAGTGCTTTTGAATCAGATTAATTATTTTTAAAAAAATTCTTCCAATGCTTTTATGACAAAACACATAATAAAGGTTGACATTTGTTTGAAGGCCACTCCAAAACGGGCAGGTCCGTGGTTTCCAGCATGCCAGAAGCACCCCAAGCAGCACTTGCCTTGGCATACCAGGGCTCCGTGCTGAGCAGAAGGTGCTGCTCTGGGCAGGGAGAATTTCAAAGTTGTGGGACCCAAAATAGCATCCCAGCCCCCCAGGTCAGGGCTGCTCTGCTCTTGCAAGAGCATCTCTGTAGCAGACTCCTCCAGCAGCAAAGGAGCAGTGTAAGGCACGCACCTCTGCTCCAAACACTGTTTTGTTATTAGAAAACTCCCAGGGATTTTAAGCCTTCTACCACCTTGCTGACTTAATTATATCTAGAGCAGCAGCTGGAGATCAGGCCAGGCAATAACCCTCCAGAAGCAGAGAGATGCATGAGAAGAGCTCACAGGTGCCTTTGTGCAGTACATCACACTCATGGTAATTATATACACAAGAAAAGAAACAGAGCATGGGTGTGAAAGCACACGTTTCTATATAGCTGTGTGTGGGAGCAGATAGGGATACGCACACACAGCTATACACACTTGTACTTGCTTGGGAGTCGATGCAATTTAGTCCACATTTTCCCCTGTCATCTTGCTTTTGGCAGAGAACGTGCAATTGGGGCACAGTGCGATATCGCCATTAAATACCGGCACAATTTATCTTCAACTCCAATGGAAATATACTGCTTAAATGCCAGGTTTAAATCCATATGCAAAGAACTCCATCAGAGCCAAGACTCATAACGCACAGCGCTCACACAGTGTAATAAAAAGGACAAAGGTGGATACTTAGCAGAGAGTGCCTTTTAAATTAAAGGCCTTGAGCTCCTCTAATGTAAGCCCTTCCTGAACAGGTGTTACTCTGAATATATTGTCAATAATCCTCTTTAAGTGCAGTTTTAAGACATGAAGCATTAGCACCTTGGTTTGAAGCAAATTAAATCTGTTGTTACGGGATATCCACAAAACGGTTCACAAAGAGAAAGAGTTTATGGCCGTACCGAGCTCCAAGGACCAGCGCTCCAGGCAGCATCTCTAGGACAGTCCTGCACATTGCACTGCTCTCTGTCCGGTGGCTTGTCAAGGATTTCGCAGCTCAGATCCGTAAACCTTTCTCCGTTAGGGCGCTGGCACACCACCAGCCGTGTTCTTGTCCCTGCCCCGCATGGCTTTGTGCACTGGAAGTCAGCAGAGGACAGAAGAATCACCATCTGGGCTGCCAAAATACTGCCGGCCGGTTGCTCCAAGCACTAGCATCTCTCAAGACCCAACGGTTGTTTCTGCTCCCAACCAACCCACTCCAGCCACATCCTCCTCCACTTCAGCTTCTCTCTTCCCAGAGTCACTGGTGCTGCTCCCCAGTAATACTGGAGGTTAACGTCTCCAATTGCTCATCTCAGACAAATTTTCAGAGGGGAGCAGTGTTTTTCTTAAGAATTTGCTTTTCCCTGGGAAGAAAATTTTCCCATGACAAATAGGAAGGGAAACACCACCAAGCAGTAGCTGGGGTTCACTCATTTATCAGAGGCTGCCTTTCATGCTCCCATCTTTGTAACAAATGTCACTGCAATATCCCTCCTTCTCCCATTTTTCAGCCACCCGTTAATGAAAGCCTTCCCCTGCGCAGGGAGCCCAGGATGAATGATGCACTCACCTCTCCCCAGTTGCCATAAGCCCACTGAGGACAGGGGCCAGATTCGCATGATCGTTGCTCCATGGGTTTGCTTTTCTCATCGCAGTTATTTGCGGTGTATCCGTTTTCATCCTGGCACACCACGACCCGCCGCTGGAACCCCCCCGCACACGTGCTGGAGCACTGGAAGACACAATTGCCCAGGGCTTCGTTGAGTCCAGGAATAATTTTGCATTCCCAGGTCCTTCCCAGTGCCTTGCACCGTGGGAATGCACCTCTAGAAATTTAATAACATCTAACAGGCATTATTAACTTAAAAACCCAGCTATTACTAATAGCAGTGCAATGCCTTAGGTGCTGACTAAGCAAAAAAAATAAACACAAGCCTAGTTTTAAGCAGGTGAGTAATCCCTACTGCTTTTAATGCAGTGTTTGACATCCCATTCGGGATTAATTCCCTTTAGGGACTTCTGTGATAAAGCACTGCAAACTGCTTGGGGCGAGAACAGCCGGCATTAAGGCTCTGCTGTGCTTTGGCAACAGCTCTGCACAGGTGTAAATGCCCCGAGAGACAGCTAAGAAGCAGAGGTTGGCCTTTGCATCATGGAAAATGATGCCATCAGCTTTCTGCATGGAAAGCCTTGGAGATACAAGGTGTGAGAGGCTGAGAGGTGATGTCTGCACCCTAGTGCAACGCTTGCTCATGTGAGCAGAGAGCAGGGTCCCTCTTTTCCCTGTGTGATGACATGAAGAAAAGACTGGACAGCCCAGGGAAAAAAACCCAACCACACAGAAATAAGAACATCAGAGCACTTACAGCGCCCCAGGGGCCAATCCTCCACTGATTGCCTCCTGGTATATGTACACGGTTTCGGTTGGGGCTGCCTCCAGGGTGCAGTTTCAGGCGATGATCCGGATAGAGGAAAGGGTGGATGGGCCTGCCGTAGTCATGGCTGTTTGGATGACAAGGAGACATGGAGCAGTCTTGCTCGGTGGCAGGGAGGTCGTCTGGATCGCACTCGCTCCTATCCACCAGCTGGTCACTGTAATTGATGCAGATCACTTGTCGCGTTGCCTTACCTTGACCGCAAGTCACCGAGCACTGCATTACAGTGGGAAAAGGAGAGACAGTCATATTTCCAGCTTTGAAAATCAGGCAGACAGCTATTGCTAATAATGAAGAGCAGAAAACCTTAATCTTCCCACTTATAAAAGTGCAAGCGGGACAGATTAATGACACACGTTTCCAGCAGTGAGGTCTATAAGGCTCTCCTGCAAGAGATGCCGTGATGCTTACAGAGCTCCACTCCAAGGCCTTCCACTGCCCGCACGGTGTCACGGTGCACATCTCTGTGGCCGACGGCTTCGGGAGGTGGAAACAAGCTGACTCGTCAGCCACTGAGCCCTGGTCATCCCGACAGCTGACGTATCGCATCCGGGTACCCTTCCCGCACGTTGCGGAGCACTAGGGAAGATCAACAAGCACTCCACTAGAAAGTTTCCTGATAGATAAGACAAGGGCTTTGGAACGAAAAGTTGGTCAAATGCACTTAAAACATATCCCATTGTCTATTGTAAAAGAATCCTGAAAGTATTATGATACACACTTACTGGTGTCCAGGATCCAAATCTCCACTGCGTCCTGTGAATGCCTGATAAGGATCTCTTGGCTTCGGGACTATTTGGATGGGGAGGACATGCTGCTATTTCACAGTCCTGTACATGAAATACATGAGGGAAAAGAGGGAAATAAAGGTTTTGCAGATGTTGCAGTTAAACCACCTCCTCTTCAATGTCATTGGCAACCACACACAACATTTTGAAAGTCCGTGACCTGCACGCTTGTGTGTTGGCAGGCTTTCTACTTGCGTCCTCTTGGTGAATCAGCAAAATTTGGTATCAAAACCCCAGTGGCTCCATATGCAGAACCGTGGTGGACTTTTGACTTCTTAGGAACTCTGCGATAGGCATCCCCATAACCATGGGCCATCTCCATGCATTAAAACCAGATGCTTTGAGGCAAAAGATGAAAGTCCCTTAAGAGAGTTTTGGTATGAACACACATCTGCAAAGCAGAAGTTTTATCTCCCTTCAAAGTTCCCTTCCTTCAGCATGAGACCTGCAGCCCACTTAATAAAGGCTACACTGCCAGGCTGATTGCAGCCCTTTGATTTTCCTGCAGCCCACCTACATCCACGTGCTGATCTTCACCATGCACTAAGCGTGCAGGGTTTTTGGGGACAGACACATCATTCTGCTCCCTCATGGTGCGGTGCCTAACAGGAGGGCTCTGGTCCTGTCTAGACCTACTGGGAGGTCTGGCAACAGAAATGATGAATAGCCATGACTTGACTCCATGAACCTATGAGTAGTCATTGCCAAAAAGGAAATTAATACTGGTCGTCACGGCAAGGGAGAGAGCAGTTCTTGACAAATGGCATAAATGATTTCCGCATCGCTGTGATTTTACTTACACTGGAGGCGTGCATGCCAAGAGATGGCTGATGACAACTGGGTTTGCTACTCCTTGACTGCAATTGGTTTCCATACATGGGAAAACAGCCCTTTTCTACATGTGGCCTTAGTTAATCTCTGTGAAGTCATGCAAGAGTGAAGCTGGGCAGGGCATCAGCACTACAACTTCCCTAGATGACAGATAGGTGGTAATGTTCTGCTTTAGTCAGCTCCTTCGGACACCACGGGCACATCCTCTGCTTGAAATGGGAATTTACATGTTTGCTTCCAAGTACCAGTGATACAGCATGAAAAGGCTCCATAAAAAATTTGCAAAGGGCATGCAACATTTCTCAATTTATCCAGCCAGGGAAATGTGTCTGGAATTAGCTGGCACATACGCTATATTGTCACATGCAGCAGACAAGAAATTACTGCCCCTGGTCATTGTTAGTACCACACAGCAACAGTCCTGCAGCCAAGTGAGCCCAGACTGCAGCCAGGCACCCCAGGCCCCATGCAAACCAAAAGAGATGAAACCTTCTACGCTCTGGTTGTCTTCCCATATTCATATACTGTCACTGCTTTAGCTCATGAGCTCCTAGAGACCAGCTTTAGCTCTGAATCTGGACACCCCCTCACACATCCTACCCCATGAATAGAGCTCTGTGGATATCAACCAGAAGCAAAGGTCATTTTTATCCCACAAAACCTTGATGCCCTCATAATGAGCTGTCCATTGCCTTTTTGGCAATCTGTGCTTCAGAGCACAAACTTAACCACATGGAGAGGGCCTGGATGGGAACTCCTTGAATACAGCTTGTCTCATCTCTGCCAAAACGGTACGCAGTGCTGCACCTCTCCAACAGCCACAGACCAGGATACTGCTCTGCATGGGCTGACGTCCAGGACAAGCCTTTGCTGCAGCAAGACATCCCCAAAGCTGCAGCCTAGAGGCCTCCATATGCACGCTGGCAAAAGATGGAGACAGGAGAGCAGGACTCACCTGGGTGTCTGTTGGCCTGGTTGCAGCATTACACTCGTTATCGTCCACCACTGACACGTAGGCGCCCACGACACACTTCACTGCTCTCATCTGGTAGCCTTGGCCACAGGTCATGGTGCACTGGGAGAGGACAGACAGGAGAAAGAAGTGCTGGGTCTGAGTTGCTGCTTTGGTTAGAAAGTATTAATCAGCCCAGCCTGTGTTCAGGCACATAGCATGAGCACTGAAAATCAAACCCAGCTTCCCTTCTGGTTTCTCTCCACTTCATGCATTTCAGCTTTAAATTAGGTCAAAGTTTTAATTCACTGCGCCCACCAGCGCCTTGCACGCTTCACTTGCTTCCTCGGAATGAAGGTGGAAGCATTGAAGTGATTTACTTTGCTGCACACAGTAAATCAGAGTCTGGTAGAACCTGCATCATATCCTTCTTAAAAACTTGTTGTTCAGCCCCATGGTAGCACAAGCAGCTAATGAATAATTTTACTGATGGGAAATAAGTCTGACTGGGACAACTGGTCCGGGTTTGTTGCTAGTTTTTTTTAAGTCAAGAGCTAGCAGCTTTGCGGAAAGGAGATGCCAGAACACTGTGGGAGAAATGAGCAACTTGTATTTTAACAGAAAAAAAACCCTCACCAACCCAGAAACTGGAAAACATTAAAAGCAACAAAAGCTATTCAAGGGGAGCAGCTTTTCTGTGAAAATTAGGCCATGTCTTTATGCGCCTAAATATGGATTTAGGAGCGTAACCTTGGAAACCCTTTTTTTTTTTAAAATCACGGCCAATTTAGTATGACACAGATTAAATTTAGCACAAAGGGCAGGTACTATTATTGCTGCCCATCCGCTGAACCCAAGCGAACAGAGGGCTGCTTTGGTGTGCAAATCAATTAACACAGTTATGCTGCTGAATTTGGATGAAAGGGTTAGCACCCAGCCTCGGCCGCAAGCACCCAGGTCCCAGCAGCCGAGTGCCCCACGGTGGCTCTGCGGTACCTGGCCCCACGGTCCCACTTGCCATGACGCGCACTCCTGCTGCTGACACGTCTGCACCGACTCCGGCTTCGTTTCAGGATCGCAAAACCTGTCGTTTAACCGATCTTCTCCAAACTGGCACCAGGTCTGGCGGTGTTTGTGCCCTTTTCCACAGGTGACCAGGCACTGCGAGAAGCAAAGCGTGAACTCAGGCGGTGCCGGGGAAGGGCTGCCAGCTCAGCACCTGCCCCGGTGGTGAAAAATAAACCTGGAGACCCGCTGTAAACCACTGCTTAAAAACTGGCACTGAGAGACAGCGCTTTAGCTAATGACCATGTGCGCTGGAAAACACACAAGTGGTTTTTTTTGCCCTTCAGCATGGGCAAAGCAAGACCATGAGGGATCTTCACTTCCAGCAGCTGTGAGACTTAGGGCAAAGGCACAGTAGTGCCCAACGGGGCTTCAGCTGTGCACAACAGGGGGCCAAAGGCTTGCAGAAAAACCTGCTGGAGTGCCTCTTCCACCACCACAGCACGGCTCAGCTCGGCAGCAGCTTGACCCAGAAGACTGAAATTTCGGAGAGAACAATCCCTGTTCCCACTTAATTTATTTCATGATTTCCTCAAAGAATGTGATTCACAGAAACAAGAGGTATTTGGCCACAAGCAGCCTTTGAAGACTGGGCTCTGGCATCCCTAGTCCTGCTGCAGGGAAAAGCTCAGCAAAATAGGGGTTTGCTGCAAAGCACACCAGTAGCAGTGAAAGAGGCAAAGGCAATAAACAGCAGGGAGAGGGTTGATCAAGACATTAGTGGGGTGACGTCCTGTCCTCCAGCAACAGCTGGAGCTGCCAGGGCTCACAAAGACAATCTCAAGGGGAATTATGGCAGAAGGTATTTTTCTTCCCAAAGCTACAGAGGATCTGTAGAAAAACTGAGGAGAAATTACTGCAGGATTGGAAAGGTCTTAACCTCCTGTGGCTTTGCAGGGAGGGAATCACCAGTGGCGACAAGGCCAGGGATTTTCCTGTGTGTCTCAAGCCTTGTGCATGGACCTTCATGCAGGAGGCAAGGTGCCACCATGCCCTGGGGCATGGTACTTTGCAAACAAAACATGAGGGATGAGCAAGGACAGAGCTATCTATCACTCTGCAGGCAGAGCAAGGACAGAGTTATCTCTCTGCAGGCACCAGCCCTTCAGGGGGAGCCCACTCTAGTGACTAGCACCTACCTCAGACCAGTCCCCAGTTTTCCACTGGGGGCACAAGAAGTCGCTGCACCGCTGCACTGTCAGCTTCTCCTGCTGACTGCACTTGCTGTCGTCCAGGACATCATTGTAGGTGTTGACGCACATGGCTCGCCGTCGCCGTGTGCCCCCGCCACAGCTCTTGGAGCACTGGGAAGGAGAGACACTGAGTAAACACTTTCTGCCACTTTATTACAGGCTCAGAGCCCATTTATTGCCTTCTCCCTCTTTGCAGTCAAGGATTGTGAAGAGACTGCAAAAAAGCTCCGGAAGAACAATTTGTACTTTAAGTAACAGGCTGTTACTTTATATATTCCTTTAAAAATCCAATCTTGCTAAGCTTAATAAAATCTCATGGCAACGAGTTTCACAAATTCATTTCATGTTATAACTCCATTATTACTTTTACAAGTGTTGCCTCTCAGTTCTCCCAAATGGCTGTTGTTTGTTCTCAGTTTAGGAGAGATTAATTCTCGCTAACTGGCCAGCCCCCCCGTCACTGTGCCCTCCCTGGAAAGCCCCAGGCTCCGTGCTGCCTCTGCGTTCATGGATATTCTTGTTCACAGAAAAGCTAAAAACTGTAAAGGAAACCCATTTCAGAAGTCCTCTGCTGATGGTCCTGGCAGCCTGGCTGGCTTTGATGGGAGAGGACAGCCAGCATGGCACAGCCTAACAAACACAGACCTTGGGATGCTTCAAAGCACAAATTCATTGCCGTGAAAAATGAGGAGTACCAGTGGCTGATTTGGACTAGTGTCCTCCAGAAAAAGGAATGGAAGCAGACTCACTGAGGCAAACTTTTATACGCTGTATGCAACCTAAACAGCCCGATAGCCCCATGAAAGGAAGAGATGGTGTCTGCCATACTGCTGAGCAGCCCTTACCTCGGTCCAGGCCGAGTACCGCCACCCTCCCACGTTACAGTCTCCAGTGCACTTCTCCCTGGTGCTCGGCTTGGACTGGCTGCTGCAGAAGCGGTCGTCGACCTTCTCGATCTTCCCCTCCAGCCTGCTGTATTTGGAGCAGTAGATCTCCAGGGTGCGGTACCCCAGCCCACACTGGGCCGTGCACTCGCTCTTCCTCGCCACGTGCCACCTGAGCCAAGGAGAGACAAATGTCAGCCCTGGTCCAGCGAAAACCCACGGCTCCACATGAAGGTACCCATCTTGGAAGATGGGATCAGAAGAGGTGGAAAGAGCTCTGGGGCTCTGCAGGTAACATGCTTGGGAGTGTTTGACACAAATAAGGAATATATGTTATTGAACTGGAACTTTTGGCTTTTTACAGTAGTTCCCAACACTTTATGGCTTCCAAAAATAGGAAGAAATTAATCCTGGCGTTGTTCCTTGTAGGGAAGGAACCATCACCATGTCCCTCTTAGGGGCAGCAAAGCCACACTGTGCCTCTGCGGGACCACACAAGATAGTGGGGGGAGTCCATGGCCAAGCAAGGAGCCGTGCTTTTTGGGCTTTTTACCCCATGTTCTCCTGCAGAAGTGACACACTGGCCTCTAAAAATGAAAAGCTGAAAAATACAGCATCAGAAAGTGTTCCTTGAAAGGTGAGACAAGGCACTCCACACGGCAGGACGCCTGCAAAACAGTGTCAGTTCTCTGAAGCGCGAGCCCCAGAGGTGTCAGCCAGGATTAGGAGTGTTCCCTCTCCACAGACAGATTCCCATCCTGGTGTCTCCTTCCCTGGATGGGGCAGCAAGGGCCAGTGCTGGTGGCCCTCAAGGACCCAGCTGGGGATACACCCCTGCTTTACACCAGCCCCAGCCCCAGCCCCAGCTCTGGCAAGAGATGCTGGACACCAGGCCTGACCCAGGGAGACCCTGGAGTCAACAGGGGCCAACTGTACCCCACATTTTGCAGGGTGGCTCCCAGGGAAGGGGACAGCGATGTCCCCTGAAGGCCCTGGAGCCCCCCGGGCTGCTACCAGTGCCTGTGTGGGGAGCGCAGAGCCCCACTCCTAAGCTGAGAGAGCAAACTTCAGCACAGCCAGGAGAAGAATAAGATCAAGGGGATTTGGAGTCAATAGCTCCTGAATGGCAGGAGCCCTCACAGCCCTGCCAGCTTTTCAAACTCCTGCATTTGCCCTTCTCAAGTTTCCAACCTGTTGCAATGGCAACAGCTGTTACCGCGACAACCCGGCCTAGAGCCCCTATAGAGCCCCTATAGAGCCCCGGGTTTCACACAGCCGGAGGAACCCCTTGGGAAACACGGCCGTCTGAATTGCTTCACCAGCAGCCCTTTAATGCCACCATATTTAAGCTCCCGAAAGGAAAACAGATTGCTTTTTAAAGGAAAATGGGTTGTGATGATTTAGGCCATACTCCATCAATTCCAGCTCACCAGGAGTTGTCTGGGGACAGCCCCAAACCTGCTCCACACTTAAGCCTATTCTTTGCTTTAAGCAAATGATGACGAATCCAAGTCTTAGTTACTCTTTTGCTTTGAGCATGTTTTCCCCCTCTTTGAAGACTGTTTGTAGGATGGTGCTGAGCGTTTGTGATCCAGGCAGATGCGAATTTCAGGCACTGTATTGCACAGGCAGATTTTTCAACATTAGGTGATTTGGTTTTTTTTATAGTTAGCACTGATTTAATCCAACAAGAGAAATGTGAAAATGGAGAAAAATGCCTCTCAAAACACAGCTGGTGGATGTCAGTCCCTCTCAGTTGACAGAGGCAACTGCTAATCCTGTTCTTTTTTTAAATCTAATACAGGCTGGTGAAACAAAGGAACTACAGTGAGAGGTGAAAGGAAAGAGGAGTAAACAATAAATATATGATGTAAAGTATACACACGGCCAAGTAGAGTGCACCTTAATTCACATTCTGTGCTACATGGCTCAGTGATGGGATCAGGCTGGGGAATTCGATCACATCGCTGGTCTGATACCGTGAGCTGATCTGACTCTCTCGTACACACAGGTTTCCTTTTTCGTTCTCCTACACAGAAGAAAAAACCCGCACATTGTTTAAGTCATACAGGAAAGCAATCAAATCAGTTATTTCTCTTACTCCTTTTATAGCAGCATTTAAGAGATGTTTAATTATGCTTTTAAGTCTCTTTCAGAAACAGGGAGGGGGTTAAGACTTTGTAAGAGCAGCAGAAGAGGTTTAATGCAGGCGAGACGGATATGGGCAAAGCTGCAGCATGGCTGCAAGGATGGGCTCTGTGTAGAGCAGGGACAGCACTAGTGGGTGGGAATGACCGGGCATAAGACCCAAAACAGACACCCATGCCTTTGGCAGCCTTAGGAAATGCCACGTAACCTTTCCTGCGCTTCCTCACCTGCAGACCAGGCTGAAACCAAGAAGCAGCAGAGCAGTGCCACACCTCATGCGATAACATCTGCCACTACAGCCCAGGGAAACAACATGAGGATCTCCAAGGAATCAAGCAGAGAGGGATTTAACAGCCCAGATGAACTCAGGACAAAACTGTGTCTTCTTTAAAGCCTTCCCAAGCACCCACCTTGGCAGAGCTTACTGCAGGGCTGCCATGGGCCATACACGTTCCAGTAAAACTGCTGAGGTTTGTCCTCAATGGGGATATTAAATGTGTAACGAACATCGGGATTGTACAAATTGCCCACTGATAAAACCTGAGGGAAAAGAAGGTGAAACAGAGTAAACCAACAGAATTCACTGCCCACTCTTTTCAGTCCAATAATGCTGGGCAGACTTTTCCACACGCACAACATATACTTCACCTGAAGTGTTATTTCTTGCTCAATCCGATCTGTAGAATTAATCCTTTCAATAGTATTATCCGATCCGCTGTATTCGATCACAGCATTCCCAACTTTGATTTCCCTTTTAAACATACTGACGACAAAGTCTCCATTTAATATAAAGTCTCCTTGACTGTTAGATAAGGCTGCATAGGTGCAAAAAACAAGAACTAAAGACGCAGAATTAACTCATAGGTACATAATAACGTGGGTCATGTGCTCTCAGGGCTCCTTTTCATTGGGGTGGGAGGAGAAGCCCACTGGCACTCTCAAACAGAAAGGATGTAGAGAGAATGGCAGAACTCTTACAGACAGAGAGCCTCATTAAAACAAAGGCTAAATGCCTGAAGCTGCTGCTAAATGGTTCACTCATAACCCAAGGGCGGAGAGATACCCCAAACGCATGCCAAGCCTGCATCCCCTCATACACTGCAAAAATTACCCAGCCCAAATCCTTTCTGTTAGCCATGTGGATAGGGTGGCTTCCCTCTTGTTTGCAGGTGTGTTCTTAGGGTAAATGCATGTACCCTAATTGACCAAATGGTGTTTTCTAGTAGATAATTACAGGGAATTTGGTCAGTATCTCCCCCTTGCTCTCGCTCTCCCTCTCCCTCCTTCCCCCTTACTTTTTATTATTCCAAATCTTAAGGTATGTGAAAGCACTGAAGGCTTAAAGCCTAAATGCTTTATAAAAGGAACAGTTTCCTGAAAACAGCAGTCTGCTGCACAACTTCACACTAATGCGATTATGTAGCTAATTTCCTAAGTTAGTTTCCCCACCATTTCACCCATCACAGCTACATTACTACAAAGCCTCTCTACTGAAAAATCTAAACTTAACACCAAAACACCAAAGGGAAGGTTTTTACACTGAATGAGGAGAGATAATGAAGCAAAACACTGCTCAGTAGCAAACAGACATAGATGGGGAAAAACTTACAGAGCAGACGCTACACTCAACCAAATCCCACACTTTGGAGGCTTTAATGTCATTAGGCAGTAGTAAAACTCATTAAAGGATTCCTTCCCCTTTACTATATCTCCTACAACAGTAGGTACACGTCTTGGACTTGATGACAACATCAAATTCCTCCTAAATTGTTAAGCAACTACAAGGTTCACAGTACTGAGGGCCCAAGATTTCACACTCAGTGAGCTGCAAAATAAGTGGACACATGCACACTTCTCATTTGCTTCTAGTCAGGCCTAATGTGAAGAGATGCTTTCCCAGCAATATTAAAGCAACATTAAAGAAGATTTGACTTCATTGCTTCCCAAGAAGATTAAAGGCCCTCCAAGAAGAGCTGAGAAGTTCTTTGGGGCTCCTTCTGGGGTGAACCAGTTTGAATAGGCACAACACAGGGAAAACTGTTTTTCTAGAAAAGATGAATAATGGAACGTATCTCACACCCCCAGGATGGAAAACTATCACATCCCAGTAAGGTTTTCTTGGTATCGATGTGCATTCGTGCTGCACCATCTCATTTCATTGCTGTGAATGCGCAGAGATGACACGAGGCAGCTGTAAGCAAATGGCCATGTGTGCCAGGACAGTCAGCCTTGCATGGCCCAGGCTCAGGACAAAGACAGGGAGGACCTGCTCAGCTCTTTGCCCGAATGAAGGGTCCAGTCACGTGGATTTGGCTTGGGTTTCCCTTGGGTGCACAATAATCTTTACTTGTTTCTCAAGTGACTTCTTTTACCTTGGATGGGCTGGAACCACCAGCCCAGTCCTGTTTTTAACATACCCAGTTACACTGAACACTTAGGCTAGGCCCTGTATTTTACAAAAACACTCAACAACTCAGGGATTTTGAGAGATGAAAAGAGATGAAGTGCCCTGCTCAGGGATGTAAATACGGGACCCAGCACTACCGGAGCGCAGCCTAGAAAGACTCTGAGGGATGCTAATGGGGCTCAATGGCAAAACCAGCCTTTGGCTGGCAGGTGTAACATCAGTCGTAATGTGTGTTTGTGTTATCTCTGCTATTGAACCCAAAGAGAGCTCTCTATGGGGTGAATGACTGATCGGCATGGTGGAAAAGACACATGGCCATGCTAAAAGCACATGTGTGTGCAACAGACTGGTCTAACACAGCCTGTCAAGCATGTTCATGGTTCTGGAGACACAGCCACACATCAGAGAAAACAGTGACCATGGATGTCCAGCAGCCAAAGGCCAAGTTGTCATTGAGTATAAATCAAACCGACCTCTTTGGTGCAGAGTATTTCATTACAGTTAAATATCATTGTTGGGCAGGGACAAGAAGGGCTCAGACAAAGTGAAATCAGAATTATTAGGCTCAGGGGAATAGAAAATAATTTCTCTTTGGATTTGTTTGCACGCACGCCTTTCAGGGTATGACATATTGACTCTCCAGCCAAAGCATGGTGACAGGAGAGATGTCTTAAGTTGTGATGAGGAGACTCCAGCAGAACCGAGGAGTCTGTTTGGTTCCCAGCTTTGTGCTTCAGCTCCCACCCACAGCCTGTGCTCAACAGTCCTTCCCAGCCCCAGAGATACCCTAAGGGGATATTTCTTATAGTCTGTGAACCTCCCAAACTTTGCATCAAAAACGAAGAAGGAACAAAGACTGAATGCTTGGTAGATGCATGAGATGTTTTCTTATCGAGAATTTATCTCTCTTAAATGAATTCTTTATCCTCCCTAGCAGAGAGCAGCCAGCAGATCTATCACCACAACCAGACAATAAAGCAGAGATCTGGACTGAAACAAGGACTGCAACTCACCCAGGTAGTTGTCATCCTCTGGTTTCCCTGAGTAACTGTGCTGACGCACATCAATATTTGTTGCACCAGCTGGGATGCGGACCACAACGTTATAGCCTAGAAAAGATTTAACAGGAAGTCAAGGCTATTACACAGACATTTCATTTGCTTTTTGCAGGGAGAAGGGAAATGAGCAAAATTACCTCACATTACACAAGCCGCTACTTTTCATTTAGGGATAGCAAGAATAGTTATAAAATAGAATATGCTATAGCTTAAAGGATTTTGCATTTTACATCAGTGTTTTTGTAAATTAAGTGTGGTAATGGCTTTTATAGACCCACATTTTTCACTATAAAGTTTTTAGCAACAGATTCTTACCATAATGCACCGTGTTAAATGTTCCTGCAACAGTTTTGCATGAAGAATTATCCCCACCACAAACACCACATTTATCTCTTCTTGCTTTTGAATTCAGCACATGATCACATCCAGCTTGCTTTAAGAGAAAAATTGAAAAAACTAGATTGAGCAAATACAGACTAGAACAGCATTTACAAACCTCCCAATTAAGACACACAAAAGCTTTGTATGCAGAAGGCTGCCACGAGACAAATTGTTTTGCTTTCCCACATTTTTTCTGCTGATTTACAGTGTGGCCATCCCACGCCACTTCCAACCAAAAGGCTTTTTCACAAATTGAGAATTAGCGCTGCCTTTTGCACCGGGCGATGCCTGAGCTACAGAAAACCTCCTGCATCGGTTGTTCGCATAGAGAAAAGTGTGACAAATAATTGTGAATGGGAACGTAAAGTGCTCCGGGGTCTGACCAGGAAGAAGTGGGGCAGAGCACAGAAGGAAGCACAGTTTGGGTTCAGGCTCAGACCCCCACAGCCCTCAGGAGCTTAGGGCAGACGTACGGACAACCCCCACTGGAGCATGTTAGGAAAGGGCAACGAAGCTGGTGAAGAGAGGGCTGAGGGGAGACCTTATCACTCTCCACAACCATCTGAAAAGAGGTTGTAGTGACGTGGGGGTTGGTCTCTTCTCCCAAGTAACAAGTGATAGCAGAGGAAATGGCCTCAAGTTGTGCCAGGGAAGGGTTAGATTGGATATTAGGAAAAATTTCTTCACTGAAAGGGTTATCAAGTATTGAAGCAGGCTGCCCAGGGAAGCAGTGAAGTCACCATCCCTGGAGGTATTTAAAAGATGGGTAGATGTGGCACTTAGGGACATGGTTTAGTGGTGGACATAGCAGTGCTAGTTTAACAGTTGGACTCTATGATCTTAAAGATCGTTTCCAACCAAAACAATTCTATGTTTCCATGTGTTGCTCTCCTGCAAATCTGGAGGTTGGCACAAGCTTCAGACCAGCCGGGGCTCGCAGAGCCTGCAGATGCTGCTGAAGAAGGCATGCCAAGAACAGGACAGAGCAAGGTGCAGCAGCGCCAGCCTGCCGTGCAAAACTGCCATTGCCCTTCGACGAAGAAGAGAGAAAATAATTACCCGGCAAAGGCCCTGCACGCAGATGTCATTTGTGTCGGGGCCACAGGGCGTCCCGTCGATGACGCGGTCCCGCAGCTGGTAATACGCTGTATTCCCCGCCACCCGGCAGAACAACTTGCACCGATCCTTCATCAGGACTGGGGACGGGAGGGGAGGAAAACCAGAAGCACGTTATCTGAACGCCATCGCTCTGGCAGGATCTGCATCCCACCCCGCCACTTACTGCCGCTGTATTTGGGCACCCAGCGCACGTTCGTGGGCAGCCCGTTGATGTTAAAGTGCTTCCCGTCGAAGTCGGCACACTGCTCATCACGGAAATCCTTCTTCAGCTTCGAGCATGGCTCGGTGTTGCAGGATTTAAACTTCATGCGACGACCCACGCAGTATTTCCCACCGTTTTTAGGCCTGTGGAAACAAGATCAGGCTGGAAAGGAGATGCAATTGCAGTTCTGCAACTTGCTCAGTGCAGTCAGGATTTTCAACACCATTTTTATGGCTTTGCCTACCTCTATGCATGTCTTTAGTTAATAGCCTATGTTGACAGCAGGAAAGATCACACAGGTGTCTAAAGACTACATTTGCAATGCTAAATAGGGATGAAAAAGGGAATATTTGCTCTCTGGTGAGTGCAGCAGCAGTGAGAGAAGCCAGAGAGGAAGAATAACATCTTCCTCCCCACCTGAGGAATCCCTACAGGGGGATCAACCCTCCAAACTCCATCACTTCTATGAATTCGGTGGCTGAGAGTTTGCATCTGTACCAGTGGGTTGCAAATAACCAAACACCACAACAGAAAGGAGAAAGAGCTTCCCTGCAGAGGCAGAAAAGCCAGGCAGCACTTAGTTCTTTGGGATCCACAGCCAAAAGAGGTAGATAGGGTAATGCTATAGGCACTTCTTAAACAACTCTATCTCCACATGTTCCAGAAAGCACCAAAAACAGCCCATAAATACTTCACCCCCATTTTGTAGTAGGATGGCTCTGGTATAAACTGAGGAGAGCGATATCATCCAAGTCACTTAAAACCAAGCAGATAAGCCTAGGAGAAACTGTCATTTTGAACCTCCCAACTCCCAGATTCAAAACTATCTTTGTCCTCATATGTGGACGAAGTCTTTGCCAGATAACAGCTCACTTCGGGGACCAAAAGCATCTCTGCCACCCCGCCGCTGTCAGCAGCGATGTGGGAACAAGATGCACACAGGCAGCATCAGAGCAGCCCAGCAAAAGGCACTTTTCTGGTGAGGACTAATTTTCAGCTACGGTAATGCTATGAGGAAAGTATCCTTGGGATACAAGCTCTCTCAGTTATTGCCTGTTCAAACAACGTTTCTTCTAGGAATTTGGGTAAGATTTCATATGCCCATCTGCATGCGGCCTTCTATATATATAATAAATTATAATAATAAAATAAAAAAAGGATGCTCCATGCCTTAAGTGTTCCAAAAAAAAAGGCAACCATCTCTCGTACTCTCTCCTGAAACTTCAAATGAAATTGTGAGGGCATGGTGGAGGCTTCTACAAGCTACCACCATTCATATACATAGTAACAGCTGCAGTACCACCCAAGCAGCTTTGTTTTTCTCTGATGTTGCAGAAGGAAAGACACTGCAATCTAGATGAAATGTTGCCAGGGTCAACTTGGGCAAAACTGTAATTATCTAAATAAAGGAAAAATTATACAAACTAACAACTGCACTGAGGGGAGAGGAAGCTCACCTGCATCTCAGCCATCAGCATGGGAAGGCCTCCACTGGCTAAGGAAGGAAGCCGGTCTGCATGCTCCGAGACCCTCCAAAATGTGAACCAAGGAGTGATAAACAGGAGCACGCAGCAGATCCATCCCTGCCCTTAGCCCATAAGCTCTTCACATTGCATGCAGCCAGTGCATCCTAACATAACAGGGATAGAACCCCCTTGCACATGTACGAGGGTCTTTACCCAACAAGCTCCTATAGCTGAACACAGTTTTTAGCATCTCTTGAAGAACATGCACATCAATCACCTACGATGCTCAGCAGTGCTTTTTTTTCCCCCACAAATAACAATTCTTTACTCTTACGCTGGAAAACTAATTGTGACTCAAGCATTAAGCAAGTAACAGTGCTAAAAAACCCAGCCAACTGCACAGCGCCCAGTGCAGATCCCTGTTCACCAACTGAAGCCACACCAGTTCCTCATGGAGCAATTCTAAACCCAGATTTAGTCTATCCTACACCTTGGTATGACAAACAACTTGGATTAATGTAACTGATTACACTTGGGACCGCTCCAGAGGGAAGCCAGCACAGCACCCCATGTGGATGCAGCCCAGGCTCCTCCTCCCTCACAGGCTCAGCAGCGATTGCTGGAGTTTCCCACTGACTATTCCCATGCAGACACAACTTCTACCTCCAGCTACAGAGAGACATCTGAACCACCTCATCACACAGCACATGGGGAAACTTCTTAGACACACTCCAGAGCTCAGTGAGCCCAAATCATTCATGGGGGAATTAAAAGCATTCACCATTTTCACTTTGAAAGCATTTATACCACAGCAGGACTGTTACAGTTTGACAAAGGCTCTAAATTACGCAAACTTCTAATAGGGCATTTTTTAAAAAAAAGTTGCAGTTACAACATTTTAATGGTAACCACAATCCGTTTAATTAAAATGAGACTTCAGTATTAAGTAAGCTGAGAACATAATCCAGGAGCCTTTTTTACTTTTAAGGGTATGTCTAACAAAATCCCCAAATCCCAAGCTACTGTATAGTTTCTTTTTCTCTAGACATGACCCATGAGATTGAGATAACATTGAACACACATGGACACACCACAAACTGAAGGATGCTAAAACTTGCCAAACGTTGCAAACTCTCAGCTTTGTTAACTGTGGCAGTGAATTTCCCTGCAGCCAGTGCTTGGGGCTGAAGCACACTCACACTTCTGATCTTTCAAAACAGCCCTAAACCACCCGGACAATTTTAGGGTGTTTATAAACCAGCATTGCTTTTCACTGAGTCTGAGTAAGCAAAGAGCTGGTCCTGAAAAATATCAGCCTCATATAACGATGATTTTCAGTGTCACAAGGAAATGTGGGATACTTCTCATTAGGTAATATTTTAATGGATAATCATTAACATTGTGCACTAACTACAGAGCATGTGTGTCCCTCTGCACATCTGCCCATGTGTTTGTGCTCATGCAGTGACTGTAGAAAGATCTGTGAAGCCTTGGTGCGCACAGATCAGTTGATGCTCCTTCACAGCATCCCAGGAATGGGTGTGTGTGCTGCCAATGGCCAGCACAGTCATCTACAGAGGTGTTTCCCTGTCAAGCTCAGACAGTTTTCAGCACAGGTGAATACTTTTGTAGTGGGCTAAAGTGCAGATGTAGTTTGCCTTGCATCCAGAGATAACGCTCCCCCATCCAGAAAAGCATTCCTGAAAACAGGGCTCCTGGTATTGACGCCTTACAAAATCTGCCTTTTCCCCATAATACTGCAGCTATGCCTTGCTTTGAAAACCAGGGCTTGCACCACAGACCCTCTACGTGATGTGCTGCAGCCACGGGCTCTGTCTGTACCAGCCAGCCTCAAATTCCCAAGTGGGCAATGCTGGGGGGAAGGCTCTGGTCTGGCCAGCAAATACATTCCTATGTCAAAACAGCCCGCTGCCATTTCACAGCCTTACAGCCCTGCAAGATATTCATCCACATAGGTGCAAGAGCACATTACAAACAGTGACGGGAGCTGCAGCCTTATTTTCTGTACTATGGCAGGGAGGGCCCATTTTCAATGCCAGATTTAACACAATATTTTATTGGTATGCAAGATCCTGCCCCAGATCCTCCTGCACAGATAAAGCTTGAAAAACCTAAGCCATCTTTACATATAAAAGACTGACTGAAAACTACTTCAGACCTTACTCAGGGTACTTGGGTTGGCCTTCTTGTCTTCTACAACAGAGAAGAAACAGAGACTAGACCTATTCTGTGTATTTTCAAAGCACTCTGAAAAGTGGGAGAGGCACAATCATGTCTCATCCACTTGCATCATCACAGCAGCCCCATGATAGCAGGGATGCAGATGATGGGAGCCCATGCTACAATGTCAAATTACAGGGACAGAACAACAGAGGTGGTGCAAAGCTCTGTGGACGGTGCTAGGACAGATGAGTCCCTGCAAAGACTTCATGAGGGGTTGGAGAAGAGGCCGGTGGCAGCTACACAGCTCTTGAAATGGGGCCTGGAAAATAACCACTATTAGCGGTAAGTGCAGGGGATTTCACAGGCAGTTTGGTGTCTAGTGTATTTAGGTGCTTTTGCAAATCCCAATATGCCTCATGGAACAACCAAGATACAAACCACAGGCCATAGGAGAAGATGGAATTCAAAAACCCTTGGCAAGCCCTTAGGATAAGGGAGATTTTCTATCACAAAAAAACTATCAGCCCAAGCAGATGCCTCTCCAGAAGATAAGAATACATCTCACTGACAGCATCCAAAGGTTCGGCCGCATCGCTATTTTCGCATGTGGAAAGGTATTTTATTCTCATGTCTCCATGGCTACTGGAGGACGATATGGCGTGTGCTGACTCAGCACAGCGAGACAAGAACTCCTTTGACCTTGTGCGTTTCCTGGCATCATTTTAATTAACATGCTGGTGTCCGACTCCCTTAGCCTCAACCCTTCCCTTCTCCATTGACACTTGTCCAGCCTCTCCTGTCCCTTCTCCACCAGTGCTGCTCTGCCTTCTGCCATTAGCAGTGATGAAATTGGCACCGGTGCATCACTAATGGTAATTTCCTTGGCAACACAGTGCCTAACACCAAATGTGAGACAGTAAAATGAGGCTGCTCAATCTTTTTAAGACCAATAAGCCCTGCTCACCCCTCTCCTCTCCATGTCTCAGTCCCATATGAGAGCCTAGAAAGCATCCTGCCCACCCCTTCTTGCTCTCATGGGCTGAAAAGAGGTAGTTAAACAGAAATCAGCACAGTTCACCATTTATGTAAACAGGCTGTTTTCACACCAGTTGCTCAACCTATCTCTAATATTTCACCAGCCACACATTTGTCTCCTTGAAGCCCACAGCGAAATTCCCTGCCATTTCAAAGAGTTTAGGGTTTTGCATTCCAGGCTGATGGCTAAGATTTTTCAGTGCCACTTTTTAATGGGGCACAGATTTCTGTTGAGGTTTGGCTGGTCTGCGCCAGCTGACATCTAACTGCATAAAGGATCAGCTGCAAAAGCAGCCAGAAGCTGCAAAACCAGCTAAAGCAGGAGTAAAATGGTAGGAAACCGTCTAAGGGATCTGGTCTGTAAGAACAGCTGCAAAAGCAGCCAAAACAGGGGTGAAATGGTGAAAAATGAATGAAAGTATGGTTCCTTTCCTCTCCTTTCTGATCCTCAGCTTTAGAGGAAGAAAAATGTCTTTGGAAGTGGGACCCCAGCTGTGCCTTCCCAGGAAAACAGAAGGCAGTAAACCCACACAGATATTACTTTTTCCCTTTGCTCTCTGAAGGGATCCCCCTTTTTAATGCCTTTTACCCACAAAACAAACCTAAGACCGGCTCCTTCTGGGTTCCTGGGCAGCCTCAGCTGTGCCAGGCAAAGCCACCAGTCCCTGGTAGTGGGATTTCAGGGGATTTCAGCTCATTTGGGCAACCCAGCTGCTTTTCCCCATTCCACCCACCGGCGCTTCCCCTCCATGCACTTACTCGGGCCTGTTGCACTCCCGAATCGCCGTCTTTATGCCACCACCACAGGTTCTCGAGCAGGTCCCGAAAGGGCTCCATGTCCCCCACGCTCCATCTATCACCGGCGCCTCTCGCTCCTTGGGCACGCACATCCCAAACCGGCAGTGCTGCGTGTGACGGAGAGAAATGGGAAAGGTGGGTTTGCCTTACGTTTTCATTACATGCCCACTGCCAGTCTGGATGTCAAGACTCACACTTACTTATTTCCCAACCATTCACAGAATGCTGCAAAGCTTTTGCAATCAAATAAAATTTAACTTCTTTACTTTTTGGTCTGTCACCCCTGTAGTTTTTTCTCTCTGTACCCTTAAGTGAAAAAACGAGGGCACGCTGCAGAGTCCATGGGAGTGATTTATGGGAAAGACGATTGAGGACAACAGCAACCACCAAATATTCCCCATTTACTGGTGCCGAACACCACAGTAGCGCTCGTGGCTCTGGCTTTTCAAAAAGCTGCTTATCTGATTTCCTGGAGAGCAGAAGGAGCTGTGCCGTGCCAGGGGAGGAGACAGACAGCAGGGAAAAAACCAGGGAAAACTCAAACCTCCTCACAGCTGCACAAAGCCCCAGAACAGAAGAGGGAAAGGGAACTTCTAAATCCAAAGGGCAAATAAAATAGGAAAATCAATTCCTCAATCCAAAGTAGTTTTTTTCTTTCACTCAGCCATAACATGGGGCTTGCCAAGGCTTGGCCTACACTTCTGTTTTCCAGCTATAACTCTTGTTTTCTTCTGTTTGGAAAACTGGTTTAAATTATCTTGGCAAGCCCCCATCCTCCATTCCTATGGTATAAATTGTGTCCCTTTGGGCTATGCACACTAGTTTGACTATACAGGCTTCTGGAGAGATGAGATCTAGGGGACAGTCACATCCCAGTCTCACCAGTGTGGATGGAAAAATGTCCCCAAGATCCACAAGAGCGGGCTCCCCTCCACTGAACAGTGCTTGCTAATGCAGATTTAAACCCAGAGACGTGCTCACCTGCTGGTGGATGCCTAAATCTTTGCAATTATATCGAGCCCAAACATTGCTGATTGCTCACAAATTAGAAAAGGTTACAGACTTAAAGAAGAAAACATGCAGTGCATCATTAGAATATTCCCCTGCAATATTTCTGCGCGCCAGCTGCTGCTCAGGCAGGGAAACACCTGACAATCCTTATGGCAGCGGGGTTCAATTTACTGATGTGCCAGGTTTTTCCAGCCCTTTCACTAATAGCAGAGCAAGGTTGGATCAAGACACATCATGAGCTCATCCCTCTTTTTTAGACATCTTTATGAACCACCTGAGAGAAAGCTACCTAGGAAAACAGAGAAAAATCAGGCTATCAGGGGGTTATACATCCATCTCCAGGGACACTGGCTCCGCAGCACGTTTAACACCTTTTGCCCATGACGGATGGCTTCTCACATTGCTTTGCGGATGAAGCAAGCTGATCTCAGCTGCATTTGCCTATGGGCATGATTTGCAGGACGGCTGAATGACTCTAAGCTTAGGTCCTAAATGTGGCGTTTGCTCAGAAAGAAGCATGGTCGCTGGGCTGCAATGTGCCCTGCATTCGCTTTCATCTGAAGATTTGATTTCCCCAGATAGAAACTGGCTGAAAAATATCAGCTACAGTAAAGGACAGGGATAAAATAAGCCGAAATTCTGTTTCTTTGCTGCAGAACAAACTCTCACAATGCAAAACTCCTCCTGGCATTTACAGAGTTGAAAAACTGCAGGATGGAGGCCTCTATGCCAGTCCTGTACAGGGACAAGGAGGTCCAACAGCTATCATTAACAGATAAAAATACACAACTGCAATCCAACAGCGCTGTCCCAGTGGAGAACTTCTCACAGCAATGTTGGTGCTCACAGCTAAATATATAACCACAGTCATGCTTGGCACCACTGACCCAGAGAAGACGGCTGAATAGCTAACCAGTGAATGTACACAGCTAACAGACCGTGACATGACCTATATGTCTCCCACCCGATGGTTGAGAATTAACCAGGAAATCACCTACATCCCTTGATGTTATTAAAAATTGGGGCTTTGGAGTTGATGGTAAATCAAGGGGGCGGGGGGGGGGATAAAAAAAGAGCATCTGTTTTAATAAACAGCAAGAATATCTTATGGAAACGCAATGGTGTTTCTTGGAACTGCACTGAGAATAGCCTGGCTGTCCAACCTTTGTGCCTTTTGTACTTTAAAAATAATTTCTAAGTAGAGTTACAACAGAAACACTAAAAAGCCTGCCAGGGTTTCTTTTTCCTATGAGCTACAGATGAGAGAATGAAAAGAATAAAAGAGTTTTTGTCTGGAGCAAATTCAAACTAATTCAGACACGGAGTTGAGCAGGAGAGCAACGGCAGGGATGGGAGACACCACAACAGACTTGACTTTCCTTTGTCTTGCCAGTGGAGTCCCAGATAATTCACCAAATCCAGCTCCCATCCTTGGGCTGACTTTGGCTGAATGGATTAGCAGGGGGCAGACAAGTGCTGTGAAGCTTCATGCATGCATAACATATACGCTACCTGCTGCCATACGGCAGGAGACAGAAATGATCACTATTCATCTACTCTTCTTTTACCATTCTTTGAACAACCCTGAAAGCCCCAAGAGATAGAAGCCTGAGTTTATGACCCTTTTTATTTTCTTTCAGTGATTTATTTCCAGCCGACAATGCCCTGGTGCTGTGAAACACTGTAAACCATCAAGACTGGTGCTCACCCAGCAAAGGCCAGACTCTGGGTTGGGTTTATTGCTTGATTTAGCGCTATCAAATCCAGTGTCCTCACATGTAAAATATGAATAACCTAATACTCCCTCGTTGTTTTAGTGTCCTTGATTTAAGAATAAACACAGAGCCTGATTAAATCTACATCCCAGTAGTTTTAGCTAGATTTTTTTCTTAGCTATTCAGGCTCCCTCATTTCCAAAGATATCTCCATAAAAAATGACATGGTATTTTCTCCATCTGCCAACCTATATATCATGGGCTTTAAACATGCAGACTTCAGGCGAGGCATTAGTCAGCAAGCAGCAGTCTGATGGGGCTCCTGGCTACAGCACAGTACCAGAATAGCGATTTATTCCAGTGAAACGCACTCCAGTCTTGCACCTCAGCACTTTACAAGCCCAAATAAACACTGAGAAGGAGAGTTTATGATGATCCAAACCTTAAGCTTGAATTAGACCAACACACAGACACTAGAATTACTCCATAAAGCCTTTTTGTGAGAATACATTCAAATGCCTGAACACAAGTGACTGCATTAGCTTTTCTTAAGAGCCCATCTGCTCTCAGCTGAGAAGTTCAGGTCACACTTGTCTAATTTTGTCTAAACTTGTCAAATTGTCCTAATTTGTGGACTGAAATGATTTTGGCTGACACGGTTGTTAGTAAAAGCCATGCAGCTGGACACTGCCTCATGTCTGGCATAGGATAACCCCAAGGAGGTGCTGCTCTGCTCGATTGCAGCAGTTTGCACATCACTCTGGTCCTCCCCAAGGGGAACGGCTGATTTGTCAGAACAAAACTGCAGCCCAGGTTTGTGGAATTTCAATAAAATAGCTATTTCTGAGCTTCCAGCAGCAAGCAGAGCCCAAGCTCACAAAGAGATAAACTGAAGCCATGAGGTCTCAAGTCAAGGGGACTCCACAAATGCTTCAACTTTAACCTGAGTTGCAAAAAAAGGGGGAATTTTACATAAAGCCATGAAATATTGGTGCACCGCTGACTCCAAAGAAGAGTATCACAGGAATAGGATTTCCAACCACATCCCTAATGCACATTCTCAACGATAAAAACATGTTTTTAGGGAAGGCAGATCGATACATTAACGCCCATTATCTTGAAGAAAATCAGCCAAACGTCATTAAAAAATTGATGCTTCAGACACATGCAACAAAACATTAATTACCAAGCCTTAATGGAAAACTATATCCAAAATAGCATCCAGATATTTTTTATTAAAAGACATTTCAAAGACTATGAATTAAAATACTGACTTCTGAAGAAAACTTTTAACTGTTGCCCATTAATAGCAGGAAAAGCAAATTTTAAGCTATACTCTGTAGAATAACACCACACTTTTTTGACTAGACCTATATGGAGAGTATTTTTACTCAAACAAAAGATATGAAAACTAGTTAGCATTTTTCTTCATAAGCTTCAATATCTCAATAAAATATAACGAAAATCCCCTCAACTATTTTTCTCAAGATCTGGACAACTAAAAACTAAATACTTATTTGAGAAGCCACAGTGCTAGCTGGAAACCAACATTGCACATGGAAATTGAAAGTTTCTGTGAATTACTGCCAAAACCGCTCCATACAGAAAATGTCAACCAGTTCTATATCTTACTCTGAAGTCATCAAGATGAAAAGCCAATTGGCAAATTTCTGTTCCACGAAATTACTAATTGCTCACATCGGAAATTTCTAATGAAAGCCTAGGGAAGCTTTGCAAAAGTTTTGCTTAAGCGTTTCCTCAAAGGCATTAATTTAGAAAGATAAGCGCTCTAGAAGGAATACCTGCTTTAACCAACATTACGCCAAGCAGTCGATTTTAATTGCATTACCTGGGCTAGGATTGACCCGTGCACACACAGAGCTGCTTTGGGCTTCCACCCTTGCAGTCAGCAGCTGTGCCCCATACAAATTGCCACGGGGATAGGATGATTTTGAGGGGTACACTTAGGAAACATAGCCATGAGGCACAAACCTCCAGGTATTACAGACCTTTCCAGGCTCACATTCTGTCCCATCAGCCCAAGGAGTGTGCTGGGTACGGCATCCCTTGTGCGCGCCATCAATGTTAATGCACCAAAGTCGCCGACACTGCATCTGCTTAAGTTATTGAAAAGATCAAAGTATTAAATAAACGTGTGTCATGTGCCGTACCAGATAGATGATCCTTTATGAAATTATCCCTCTAGCATTTATTGTTAACTGCAAGTTTTACAATAATTTGATGGTTTGTGAGCCCACCATTCACCCAACCCAAGGAGGCCTTATTTCACTCTGGCAACACCAGGAAAACCGAGGTGTGGAATTTCACTTACCATATACGGGCACACTTGAGATCCAGGTCCAAAAATTAACTCACATTGTTTATTGACGTCATAAATCAGCCCTGGGAGCTGCTGAGGCAATGTGTAAGTTCTTGATGAAGGTTCATCAAGCAAACACTCTCCGTAACCAGTGCTACAACACAAAGCAGAAGAAATGGTGTTAAACAGAAGGTAATGTGACCAAGACCCATTGGTGTTCACCTGAGCCAGCCGTAGGGCAGACACACACCACATTTGCCATATTTAACAAGCGCTATGACAGCTACTGCAGACTCAAGCACAGGAGAGCAGGAGGCTGCATTACCCATTCACCACAACTCCCGTGCTGTGCTAACAACCATCCACCAGTCTGCTACCCTGGCAAAAGCATTGCTGACCCTGTACAAAATACATGTAATTGCTAAGCATGTTCTGGTACTATATTTAGAAAGAACATAATTGATTAGCAGAAGAACCACCCAAGGGAGTGAGCTCCTGGGTTTGCCAGGACACCACAGTGGCTCTCATTCTGCTTTCCATCACAACATGCAGGAAGGTATCACAGCAAAATGGGCAGTCGCTGTGCATCACACTGACTCCTGGAGCAGTGATCCTACCATGGACTACTGCCAGACCTTCATCCTGACCTGTGGAGCAGAAAGGCAGATTCAATCTGCCTCCGAAAACACGGCTCCGTATCTGGGCCACAGGGCTCGGAAAACTCACTCTTCAGGTTCGAGGAGCACGCACATTCCTTAAAAGCAATATCCATGGGGGAAGACTTATTCCTCCCCATAGAGAGGCCAGTCCTTGCCAGCTTATCACGAGGCTGAACTGGCAGGGACTGGATGCCATGAGTGCTTTCCTGCTCTATGTAAAGGATGCGTGCACACACAAATTCCCCCAATTTCCTCCAAACGCTACACGCTAGGATTTCAGATTAACTGATGAACCCCACAGGGTGCATGCATGCACATGTAAAAACAGCCTAACGCATGCAGATGCAAGGCCTTACTCCAGAAATTCAGTGATGTATTTCCTACTGCATTTGGACCACATCCAGGGATTGGTGTAGAAGTTCAGTGTTGGCGCCATGACGTGCTGTTGATTTTTACCTCCGTCTTCTTTGCATTTATGATTGTCATCGTGTGGCATGTTAAACCTAAGAGAAACATGGCAGCAAGAAGCACAATCAGTTCAGTGACAAATGTCAAGTGTTTTGCATAGCAAGGGTAACAGTGTGAACTAAACGTAAGCAAACCCAAGAATTTTTCCTAGACGTGCTACTGACAGATATTAGAGAATAAAAGTATTAATATGTATATATTCAAAAGTGTCAACAAGCATTGCTTAAATTGGCTTCCTATCAGCTGTCTGCAAAAAGCCATGCAGCACCCTGGTAAGCTCACCACACCATGACCGCATATATTTAGCCAGACAAGTCCCTGAGGGAGCCCGGAGTAAGATGCAATTTCAGCTGCAATTTCCTCTTCAACTGACAGTCACAATCCTGTGGGCAGGCTGGAGTCCAGCCCCACCTCCATAAAAATGGCAAATTCTCTGGAATTGAGACAAAGAGCCAAGTTTGGGAAGGAGATGGGATGACTCGAGCCCACTGACCATGACTGCCTGAAGTCCCTCATGTACACCCCATGCTGGCTGCGAAATGTCTTTAATGCAGTTGAACATCTTGGGCCGTGCCGATCCTTCATGCTGTTGCCTAATAGCGCTGCACTGGGGATAGACTTGGCTTCCATACTGTATTTGGTAGGTTTACAAAATGCCATCAAGCATCAATATCAGCAGAAATCCACGCGAAGTTTGCAGCACATGACATATTGAAGAATGCAGCAAATACACTAAAGGAGACAGAAAGGCTTAAAGCGCTTTGCTGTTTGAAGTGGAGAAGGGGAAATGACCCGATGTGATCCTGCGTCCGAAGGCTGCCGAGTTTATATCTCATTAAGATCACCTCCAATGAACCACCTTTTTGCTCTGCTCCCTGTAAAGGAGCAGAGGCGTTTCCTGCTCGGCAGTGCCTCTAACCCCTCTGGCAGCTCTGGGGCAGCACCAGCAAAGGAATTAACCACAGGTTAAGTGTGGGGAATGCCAAACCTTCAGGGACTTTCTCTCAGGAAATCTTCTTTAAACAAATACTACAGTGGTTAAAAATAGACTGTCTCAGCCAGCTCTCCGTGCAGAAAAAGGGAGCTTAAAACAATGAGAGATCTGTTCCCAAGTACTCATCCATCCCACACCTCCAGACCTCCACTGCAAACCGGGAGTGAGGTGGTTTGGGGCTGAATTGTAGCTGGTGAGTGAGGGACTATGTCATCTAAGATGATTTTCCTCACTACCACTCTCAAAAAAAAAAGTCAAAATCAGTTAAAAGAAATTTCCACTGGAGGAGGTGGATCTTGAATGAGAGCATCTCTTCTGGGCACGTCCAGCAGCATGAAGTTTTCCTTTGTGAAACGGTTCAGGAGGTGGCTCAGGCTCACTTACACATCCCAGACACTCTGGGTAAATTCCTTTCTTCAGTAGCACTGTGCACAGCAGTGGGACAAGCTGCAGCAGGACCTGCTCGTGGAGGAGACTTCAGTTCCAAAGCCCAGGTTAGACATGGCCGTGCCCCTTGGCTTGGTCCTCCCGAAGGCACCCAGTATCTCCCAGCCCTGGCCAAAAACCTGGCTGAGCCCAGTGGCTTGGCTGAGAAGTCACAGCTGCTGGGACAGATCCTGCTGACATCCATGCATAGATGTGAGATGATGCAGTAGTAAGGGACATACTGTTAGTTCTCCTCCCCTGCTTAGGTGCTGCTTGGGGTACTCTGGCACTCGCCCTCCTCAAAATGTGGGTCTGCTGTTTTTACTGCTCTCAGATGGGCTCTGGAGCACCCCACCATCTCCCAGAGTCACACCACCAGGCCTAATCTTCCTTGGTGCTGCATCTTCTACCGCAGTACATTTATCTTTCAAATAATTAGGCTCAGCAGGTACCAAGTCCTAGGCTGGCTGGCAAGCCCTAGCTAGTATAAATCTTGGGCTATTTAAATGCTAATGTATTTACATAAAACATACACATGGCCGAGTTCATGTGCTATTGTGAAAGCAGTGCTCAGTCCGTTATCTTCACTAATTGAACAGCTCCTGTATGGGTCACAGACTGTGCCCAGCTCTGCCAGACCTAGGAGAGAACAAAGAGGTTTATGATAGGAAAAGAAATGTTGCCCATGGTTCAGCACAGGCACCAAACATCGTCACCACAAAAAATGTTATTAAAAGACAAAGAAAAGGTTTTCCTTACCCAGAGTATCACATTTGTCGTGCGCTCTACAAATATCCTGTCTGAAAGCAGAACAGACCTGACACATTAATTTTCAAGGTAGTGGTGAGTTAAGGTGCAAGCACAACAACAACATCCAAAAGCAATTCTTGGTCCTCTACCAGACCTTCTCATGCTGGTAAGTTACACTGTCCAGCTGGGGTGTGAACCAGCTCCCTACCACAGCCAGATTGTTTCACCACACATTGAACCCTTGACCAGACCTTGGGCAGTCCTGAACCTGAGAGTCCCCTACTGCTATGGTGGACACATTATCCCAATTCGGCTCACAGTTATGTTGCTCCCACTATTGTAAATGTCCTTACACCCACATCAAAACCATACATTTCCCATAGCTGCATATGTTACATGCTCGCAGCCTCTGACATACAACTACAGTGTTCATGAGAATATTCACTATACCTGGTAACAAGCACGGCTGTATCATGTTGCAGGTGACTTCCTTCAGGGTGGTTTTGGGATTGCTGCCATTGGCAGAAGTTTTTTAGCGTTGTCTGGGCATTGTAAGATATTGCAGGACCATCCTGACAAGCAACACACGTAAAGCAGGTATTTTAACTATTAACGACAATGCTCACTACAAATACCAGCGTCAAACAGAAGGAGAAGAAAACGACCTCCATTACCTGTTCATTATGTATCACGACCAATTTCACAATAACGATATTAATTAAATTTCCAATGCTTGGGTCTTTGTAGATAGAAGCCACCTGTTTCAAAAAGAAATATTCAGAATTATTGCTAACATTGAAGGAAAAAAACCAATTAAGACAACACATGCATGTTTTTCATTTTGCATCTGTTTCTCCTGAGCTGCTCTTTTTCCCCACTCAGTGCTCTGATACTACTTGGAAAGGCCTCCTGCCAGAAGCATAATTTTAGGATGAAGCAAACCTGCTGGTATCGCAGAAACCCAACGTTTCCTTTTGCTGTAACACACATTTCACTGAATTACAGGATCATTCTGCTCTGAGATACAACCACCACCGACCAAGACTATCAAAAGCAAATTACTCTCAAGTGCCTCATTTTGATATGGACACTTTTAAACCACAGAACTGCAGAATCGTTATGGTTGGAAAAGATCTTTAAGATCATTAAGTCCAACCATTAACTCTACCATGCCCACTTCTAATCCATGCCCCTGAGCACCATATCTAGACAGCTTTTAAATACATCCGAGGATGGTGACTCCACCACTTCCCTGCACTTCTGCCCTCTAACAGGATGAAAATCCCTCCAGTGACACAATTGTGTTGAATACTCACCTCCAGTCACTAGAGCTCCCTGTTTGGGAACTGCACTACTGCATCCTAGTACCAGTAGCTACTAAAACACTTATCCTCAAGCCTGGAAAGCCAACCCTAGCATTATGCTAAGGATCAAGGTGACCACTGGTTCCTTCTCCTTGCAAGAGCAAGGGAAGTCAGGTAACCACATAATCTAACAGCATCGGTCCCTTGGAAGGCACAGTCCTCAAAGCACCTTCTTAATTCAGCTGCTATTTCACACGGGCCTAAATAAGAAGTGTACAGCATGTGGACTAATGGGGCAGTGAGGTATGGGAAGGGTTAGGAAACGTGATGGGTCAGGGAAGGAAGAAGACTCCAACCAGTGTCCCCAAGCCAAATTTGGCCAAGCTTTGCTCAAATCCCAGCACTACCCCAATGCCTAGCTGAGGCAAATGGATGGTGTTGCATAGGAACGCAGTAGAAAGGAGACTCTGTGACCACTCGAAAATGATCCATGGGTGAATCCCCCCTAGTTAAATACTCACTATGGACATTAACGTTAAGACGTAGTGTTGTAGATTAGCACCATGGTAGGCAACCATCCTGCTGTCAGCCACCACCATCACTTCCACAAACCGAGGGTAGGAGAGAAACCGCTTTGTTCGCCTGTGGCTTTTCTTCTCACTGACGTTCCCGGTCTTGTTGCTATCTGCAGAAAATGAATTTACTTCCAGGCTGTTTTTTAACATCTCCATGTCAGATAATATGCTGCTTTCTGCCCACTGTCTTCTCCAGTGTTTCCGCTTGTTCTTTTTGTGACTGTGCTCGTGATCTACGATTGAAAAGCAGACATAAACATAAAGTGCATTCTGGACTGAATAAAGTTAATACCACATGCACATTTATGTCAAAACACCTATTTACTTCAACAAAGAGTTAGTAGGCTTGTTCCAAACAGCTAACCAAAACAGAAGCACTCTGTGGAAGCCCACCACGTAGTCCAACATCTAAGGTTTTTCTTACTTTTTAAAGTAATTTTATGGAAGCCCTTGAAGGTGGATGTTCCCGTAGAGGCTTTCCTGCCGCAGAGCCATCTCCCTGCCCATGCAGGAGGGCTGGAGCCTGGGCTGCAGCTCGGTTTAACACAACGGGAGCCCGCTGATGGTAATTAGCCACCGTTGCAGCAGTGTGAGGATTCTGGGCACGTCCAAGGTGGCCAGGAAACTACAGGAAACAAAGGTCCAAATCCTGTATTTCTAACTCAGGCATGAAGGACGGCAGGATTTGGCCTTCATAGCGAAGCAATTATATATGATTTATTTCTGTCTCTAACAATAACATGGCTGGGCTTCAATTCCCCCCCTCCCTTTATTATTCTGTGCTACGGGAATGGTAAAGGTCATCTAATAGCACAGCTGCCACTGGCTAAAGAATAGAATTCAGGAAGTTTCACATATACTGCTTTTGATATTCAATTAGGCCAAACATAAAAGCAGCCTGAAAATATACTCCATGCTGATACAAAGACGACAAAGCGAGGAGGGAGAACAGGCAAATAAAACATATGGAACGTGTACAATTAAGATTTACCATCTGATTAGTATGTAATTATAGCATTATTTAAATGTAAGAGCAAAATCAGTCTTATTTGATGCCACTTAATTTTTAATCAGTTCATCGTAGGAAGCAGCTAATTGAATGTGATTCATCCATGAGAGACTGTTCACTTCTGCATTTAATATAAAGCCAGATCTGAACTACTCATCTAAGACTCCAGGCTAGAACCTTCATGCTCTTTGTAGCTTTAGTTTAATTTCGTCACGGTGGTGAAAAATATCATGTTTCCTTATCTGACCCACTGAGTAGGTTAGAGGAAGTATAATATTAGGGAACAAAGGAATATTCAATGCTCAAACAAGATTGAAGTGATAGGAAACTTCTTAGCTATTTTTCCTGTGTAGCTTCCTTTTAGGATATTCCGTAATAATTTCCAAAAAAATAAATATAAAATACATTCTCTAATATCAAGGCAGGCAAAGGGGTTGGCCAGTTTCTACCCATCTGAAAAATGCTATGTTTTTGCCCTATGTGTAAATAGGCAATAGAGTACTTAAGAATTAAATCTTGTTTACTCTGCACTACTAAGTCCTACAAATTCCACTTTCTCAATATAGTCCAGACCACCTTAATACAGCAGAGAGTCCACAGTTATTTGAGTAAGAATTTGAGAAAGCCAATGGCATTTGTGGTTATAATTGGATTGCCCTAGTTTCTCTGCACTAATCAATGCCCTTGTGTTGGCAAGGTTGTGCTCTCATGCTGGCATGGCTTCGTGGGCAACCGTGACATTATCCCGACTCGTTCGGTGCCAGTCAGCGTGGGAAGCCAACTATGCATACAAATAACTTAAAGGTGAGAAGACGACCAGACCAAGGAAAAAGTGCGAACCTCAGCCCTTCAGCCAGTTCCCCTAAATTCCTTTTTAAACAACTAACTCCCAAAAGAAGTAGGTGCTGAAGGAAAAATGCGTTAAGGATGGGGAGATGCTCAACAGGGCTTGAGTGAGGCTGAAGGCAAGGCTGAGGTGCAAAGGCAGAGCTCTGCACCATCCACTGCCGCGACTGCACAGCCCTAGATGGGACCATAGGGCTCAGGTGTCTTCTCCTCCAGTCAGCTTGGCAGAGGTAGGGTGGATGGCAAAAGGAGAGGGAAATGCAACGGATTCTTTGACGAGACAGCTCTTATACAGGAGGTCTTTAAAGAAATTGATTGCCATTCGCCATTCACTCAACCAGAGCTCAACACAGCCAGGTACACCCAGCACAGGGGAAAAGCTACCTTCCTTTCTGCTGCAGAGACCTGGCGTGGTGTCATAGAATCACGGAATAATTTTGGTTGGAAAATACTCTTAAGATCATCAAGTCCAATCATTAACCTAACACTGCCAAGGGTGAGTACAGTATCCGTGTACTTCCCCCATTCAGCACACAAAGCAAGCCAGCCACATCATCTCTTCAAAAACCAATGTATTTTTTTCCAGGTATGAATTCACTCTGACACTTAGAGCATGCTATTTGGACAAGTCACACACAGTCTGTTTGCCAGCCTAGTTACTGTAAAACCAAGCACCGGTGAGCAGGGATGCATGGCATGTAAAGCCACTCCTGGACTTTGATAGTAGTGAACTGTTATCTTCACCCATCTTTCTTGTGTATAACTACACCCAGAGACGGTGCGCAGCCACCTGTAAAAAATTAAACCCTAACGGCAGTGCACTGCTCTCAGCCCACCCATAAAACCCCCACCAGCATTAACAGGAGCTGCGCACTGGCACTGCCAGGACTCCATGTGCCTGATGCTGTTGATATCTCGCTACAACAGCCACAACAGAAATGCCTGTATTGAATGGGGCAGCACACTGCTGTTTAAACAAGCAGCGAAACTCTCTCACATTACATGACAAAAATGCAGTTTTAGAGTCACAGCTTCCTAACTGTCACACACAGCACCAAAATGCAGATGATATTTTTCCACCTGGTTTTGCTCTTTTTTTTTTCCTATTGTGTTAATATATTAACAGAAATCAGGAAGGAAAATGGTTTGCTTGGCAAGCTCTCAATCTTTGCAAATGACTTGAAAAACATCTACCTACACATGGCAGTAATTGGATGGGTTTGAGCAACAAAACATTTTTTCTTAAGTTGCAGAAGAAACAAGCACCGATGAGTAGACAAACACTTTAAACCCACACAAACTACAGATCAATAATTCAAGTACTAGGCAAGCCTATGCACCGATTCAACAGTTAATATCCATTTAAGAAGTGGCTAAAAGGCTGCTGGAATACTGTCCATTTTACTGCTTGCTTTACCAAGACAGTTCATGGTGTTTGCACTGTCTTTGGACAGACCTGGATGCATACATTCCTTTTTTTTCCGCTTGGTTTCTTCTTTATTATGTAGGACTTATAAGGGAAACCCAATCCTGTGGCAGGGATATTCCTTCCTGATGGCATCTTCCCACCTGTGCCATTTATTTTCGCTTGCACAAGATGCCTCAGCCCAGAGCCCATGGAGCTGATTTATGGGTAGTTCCTGC
>NW_010208019.1:48632-59079 GCF_000695765.1 Mesitornis unicolor
ACACGAGTACTTTGCCTGCATGAAAGGGTGACAGGGCAAAGCCAGGGACTGCTTTTGAAATAGCAGCTATTGTTATTCTAACACCAAAAATTAAAAGAAAGCACGATCGCTTATCCCAACAGTTCTAATCCTTTCCATTTCTACATGAACTTGTCCTGGAATAGAAAGCAATTTGCACAATTAAATAAGACATGTGACAATGTGAGCAATTCCAGTTCAACTCTAAGTTCAGGAGAGCTGCACATAGCAGGGCTGGGAAAAAAATCAAAAAAGTAAATGAATAAAGGAAGACAGGGGAAAAAATAATCTATTTCTCAAGCTAGTAACATTAACAATCTTTACTTGCTGGAATCATAGACTCATTTAGGTTGAAAAAGACCTTTAAGATCATCAAGTGCAACCGTTAACCCAGCACTGCCAAGTCCACCACTAAACCATGTCCTTAAGTGCCACATCTACACATCCTTTAAGTAGCTCCAGGGATGGTGACTGCACCATTTCCCTGCACAGCCTGTTCCAATGCTTGACAACCCTTTCGGTGAAGAAATCCTTTCTAATATCCAAACTAAACCTTTTCTGGTGCAACTTGAGGCCATTTCCTCTTGTCCTACCACTTGGTACTTGGGAGAAGAGACCAACACCCACCTCGCTACAGCCTCCTTTCAGGTAGTTGTAGAGAGCGATAAGAAATAGAAAAGGAGCGTGGCATTTTCAAACCAACTTACTATCACACATTTTCTGAATGTGTGACCTAGGTAAAAAGAGAAAATAGGCTTTATTAATAGAGTTGAGATCAGTGACCTACATCAGACGGATCAGGGCCAGCCAGGATCCAAAGAGAAAGGAATCCTGCACTAAAGGTAGAAATGAGAGTTTGCTTAATTTTTCTAATCTGCAAACTTTCATTGTTAGAACTATTGAAAATGCAATAAAATATCAGACCTTTCACAGGTGCCATTATTAGAGCAATACAAAGGAGGGAAACTTTAATTTTCCCATTGTTGGTCGTACTGCCCTTTGAATTAGGAAACAATTTGGCCTCAAAAGAGTTCCCTCCCAAACTGTGCCAAGAGAATAAAATTATTAAGCTTCTACAAGAAAGCTTTCTTTGCTACTAAGAGAGATGTTAGCACCAATGGACCATAAGCCCTCATGACCCAGGGACACCTGTTTGTTAGTTTTCTTGCATTCCTCCACTTTGAATTTTTCACGTACACTTTACCAAGTGGCTTCCTAGATGCCCAACTGGAATCACAGAATCCCAGAATATGAGGAGTTGGAAGAAACCTCGAAAGCTCATCCAGTCCAACCCCTGCCAGAGCAGGATCACCAGAGCAGTCACACAGGAACACGGCCAGGGCTTTGGGTGCCTCCAGAGAAGGAGACTCGACAACCTCTCTGGGCAGCCTGGGCCATGCTCTGGCACCCTCACACTGACAAAGTTTGCCCTCATCTTCAGATTGAACCTCCTATGCTCCAGTTTGCTCCCATTGCCCCTTGTCCTGGCATTGGACATCACTGAGAAGAGCCTGGCTCCTTCCTCCTGACACTCGCCCTTTCCAAATTGATCCCCATGAATGAGGGCACCCCTCAGTCTCCTCTGCTCCAAGCTCAAGAGCCCCAGCTCCCTCAGTCGCTCCTCATAAGGGAGATGCTCCACTCCCTCCATCATCTCTGTGGCTCTGCTGGACTCTTTCAAGCAGTTCCTGTCCTTCTTGAACTGAGGGACCAGAACTGGACACAATATTCCAGATAACACAATATTCCAAGAGAGCAACGTTCAGATCCTCAGAAAGGTTCAGGAGCTCCTGCTGCTGCTGTCAGTTGAAGCGCACAGCTTGGCATTCTGTAAGATGTCTATAATATCTGGAAATACTCTAAGGCCGGCAAGGAACGCTACAGAGCCACAAGCAGTTTAGATCGGCGTGAAGCATCACTGCTACCAAAATCAGCAGTCCCACCTCCACCCACTCACTTGAGCCTGTGCATCAGTGTGAGCAAGGTGGTGGCTTTGGCTATGGAGACTCCACCTCTGGAGGCGTCAGAGCTCAAGGTGATGCTGAATCCACTCATGTCTTTCGGAGTGATCCTGCCTTTCTTCCTGCCACTTGAACCAGAACACTTGAGAACCACAGACTTCCAGTTAGCAGCAATCAACTTTCCTTAATAAGAAAATATTCCCTGTTTTTATACCACGTGAACACCAAAGACCACACATACTCTAGACGTTTCCTTTCCCGATGGCGTATGCAAGAAGGCATTCCAGCTTTAAAGAACTTTTTCCTGCCTAAGGTAACAAGTCGTAGGTGAAAGCTATCAATTTTGCAAAAGTAGACAGAAACTAGATTAATGAACAAAATAATAAATTGCCTCTTTAAGAGAACAGATAGTAACACGTGAGTTGAGCATGTGGCGGAAAATGATTAATGATCATCTTACAGAGAAAATAACTAAATAACTGCATCTCACAAGCGCAGGGCACAAAAGCACCATTGAATTGGTACAAAATTGGTTTAAGGTATGACTGACAGAAAGTTACAGTGCTGAAAATCACTGACACCAGTTCCATAATGCACAGGTTCAGAACAAAAACTAAACTAGCCCTGTAGATGCAGGACAGTCGCGAGTACACCAACACGTTATCCACACTCATATCTAGTGATCTTGGCCAACAAGAATGACGCTGAGATCACCACATCTTTGTACTGACGCTCAGTAAAAGATGAGAAAAAAAGTCCCTTTAGAAAGAAAGAAACTTTGCTGAGCAACTGGCCACAGAGATGCTGGTAATGACAATACAGGCACGTGGGAAGAGAAGTCACAGAATAGTCAGCCCATTTGTTTTCATGAGCATATACCCAGGGGTAGAGGTGGAAAGTACCAAAGTGACACGTCTCTGCTTCCCCCACCTGCCCTCTTTCAGCAGATGTCCACGCAATGTAAAAGTAGTTGCAAAATCACAACTACATTCATTTTGATTTCGGGAGAATAATCTAACTCTGTTCATACACTGTGTCTAAGTTTCACAACAAGAACCAATCAATAATAATTTATTTAGCCACAATCTTGATCTTCCACCATGAAGGAATTAAACTTTCTTGCCAGATGGATGCTTGACACATTTTCAATGCTAAGAACAACAAAATGCATGCACCTTGCTTAGAACTCACATTGAGAAATTTTCACACAAAACTGCAATTATAGGATCTGTATCATTGGCTGTGATCGATTTTTTAACTTAAGTCAAGATAGCACGAACACTGCAGTCTGATCCCTTTCCCAACTCAGTATGGGAACAGCTTGTGTTTGACATCCCAGGCCCATCTCACCAAGTATTACTTGGCTGTTACTGTCCTCTTACCTCAATAAGAAGCCAGAAATAGAATTAATTACATTAGCATATGGAACCTGTGACGTAACTCTCCCGTTTGCTGTTTCTGGGAGGGAAGGAAACTTGAAATAATTACTATCTGACTATAAATTACAGTTCACTTCCTCAAGATGAGGAACTTTTGTGAGAGAAAGAATGAAGTCGATGCTTTAGCCTGAGGCCAAAAGCAAAGCTGACAGCTTAAACAGACTTGTGAAAGAGCTCAAGGATTGCTCAGCCTGGAAGCAAAGGCTTAGGAAAACCTCCCTGCAGATCTTCTGCAGCCTCACAGCTACATGAGACCCAGCAGCACAGAATTTGCCTGAAGACCTGACTGGAGACCAGACACCTAGAATCCGAAATTCTGCTGGTCTTTAAAGTCAAAATAAGGTCACAGTTGGAAGCAAGACAAACAGACCAAAATAAATAGCAGTAATACAAAAGGGCTCTAGACCAACAGCTTGACTGCAAAGGATCTGGGATTTCACTATGGACCACTCGTAAAAGTACCAACATCGAGTCCTGTAGAAAAGACATTCCAAGTTTATGCCTCAAAACTGCTATAAAATAAGAATGTAACACATATAAATGTTCTGTAGAACGAGTATGACATTTTCCACCTCTGGCCTGTTTGGCCCTGTTCCCCAGCATCGCCAGTTCTAGCCCTGGGTACGCCCCTCGAACCAGGCAGGAGCGAGAGCTCATCACCAACCTGCACCAAGAGACCACTTCACATGGAAAGGGACAAAGCCAGGCTTTAGCTATGGTGTGAGACCCTCAACACTTCCCCCCAGTGTCACGTCCCCACTTGTGACGCTGATGACACATTAACAAATCCAACCTCAACCTGGCCACCCCTTCCCAAGCGTGTGGGAACGTGGTGGCAGGAACATCTCCTGCTTGTGCTGTGGGCTCACCAATGACTTCCTGTGCCGCTGGGTGGCATTAGGAGAGAGGTGACAACTATCTGGAAGGGCTGTGCTAATTATCACGTGGGAACAGGATCGCAATCACTGAGCTGGCAGCACCAGGCATTTGCTTGTTCAAGACACAGGGCACCACTCCTCTGCTGTGGTGGCTCCACAGTGTCATGTTCAGTGGGAAAGGTTGTTAAAGTTGCTATGAAAGGGTAATCTATTACAAATTACTCATTAATGCAACTGAAAAATCAGTGACATATTACTGATTATGCCTGTGTCACACCAGCTTAGCAGCAAGACTCGGTTCACGCTTCTGATATGTTATGTGCTTATTATAGCAACTTTGTCCACACAACTTACATACACATAGCTTCTTTTCTCTTCCTCACCCAAATGAGTACATGGGCCTTGCCTTTGCAGGGCCTGGGGGCACACGTGCTGCCTCCTGAGTAGTCAAACTGCTTCAACATCTTGCAACTAAATACCCAGTTGAGACCCTTTTGCATCCGTTTCTGGCAGGTATTGGGACATGCTAAACCTCCAGGCTGTTCCCAGCAGTCATCTGCATTGGTAATGTTTGGCGGTTTTTGGAAAGCAACCCCAGCAACCAAAACTCTGGGCTTTCCCATCTCCACCAGCAGTGGGTGGGGGCACAGCCAGCTCTGCACAGGTAAGATCTGCTCTGTCCTGCACTCATCTGAGCCCGCTTCCAAAACCTCCACCGGCACAGCGTGAATTGCTGGAAGGCCTCTTTGCTGGCTATGGCCCCTTGGCGCTCCTCCAGAAACAGAAAAAGCTCTAATCATCTTCCTACTAGTTTGGCACCATCCGAGCGCTATTGCAGCTTCTGCATGAGGAGTTTTGCCCGTGGTGGATATTCCTGCTTTAAGCACTTTCATTACGGAGCCAGGACTTTGTGCAAGATCCTCACACGCAGCCCCAGAGCCCAAGCCCAACACCAGTTTCAGGGCATGGCTGACCATGGCAAGTCATGGGAACAGCTAGCGCTCGCTAGGCATTCTGTCCTTGATTTATTCATCTCAGTCACTGGTGGGTCTTGAACATAAAAGAATTATGAAAAATACAGCAAGAACAGAGAGGTATTTAACTCATGCAGCTAGGAAGAAAGCACAGATCGGGACAGCAGGAAAGCAAATGCAGTGAGAAAAAAAAGAAGGAGCTGCCCAAAAGGGTTCATTCAGGAGCCCTGCAGCAGGGCCACAGTAAAAACCACAAGAATTTGCAAAGTTGGGAGGAACTAAATAGCTGAGCATGCAGCAGAAGTGGGGAGATGAGAAAGCCCAACTCTTGCATTTATGCTCACGGCCACAGGGCAATTGTGACCCAGTGCCACCATGCAGGTGGAGGCCACGTCTGTCTTAGAGCATGGGGTGGCCAACAGGTAGAATCACTGGGTGAGAATGAGCAAAAGCCCAAAGCTAACACAAAACCCAACAAAACTCAAAGAGAAGAGCTCCAGAGAAGCCAACAACCAAAATATATGTATAAACATACCAATGAGAAAAAAATGTGGGAAACATGAGAAAAAAAAGAGGCAGCAAAAAGGCACAAAAGACGCAGAGCAAGAGGTGGCCTGAAGTGTTTTACTTAGGTGATGGCCAGAGGCAGCGTCCTGTTGGCATCCGGAGCTGCACATCGCTCTGCAAGACCAAACCTTTGGGGTTTCACATGGAAGCCGGTGGATAGGGCTTGCCAGTCTGCTCCTGGTGGGAGGTCAGACCGAATGGGGGTCAGAGAGCTGCTGCCAGCCTCCCAAAGCCGTCCAGTGTGGCAGACACAGCTCCCCATGGTGCCGCAGGATGCAGCTACGCGCCTTTTATCATCAGAGTCAGATTGTTCCTCCGCAGGGCGCAGGAAAGCTCCGCTCTCCAGCTTTGCAATGAGCCACTTCCTTTTTTTTCTTTATATAGGATCAGAATTTCTTTTCTCTTCCTCCTCCACCTCAAAAGAGCGGATATTTAATAACTGGGATCGGAATAGCTTGCTATCGTGAAGCGATGGGTGGTAGCAGCGCTGCACCTAGTGACATCACGCCGTCAGCCTGGCCAAGTCTTCATCCCGTCAGGGCTATTCAGTAAAACACAACCGATTACTCTGCCAGATTCTCGACCAGATGACAAATTGATTCACGGCACTAAGTAAAAGAAGGGAAGGAGGAGAAATTGCACCATTTCCTATGACTGAAACTGCATTAACCCGTTACCCCAAGGAAAACTTTGTCAGAAGGTTTTATTGCGGCGGTTGAGCTATATGCCAGACGGCTGAAGTGCATTGCCAGGAGATCTGAGTGTTGTGCTACGAAAGTTCATACGCAGAGCACAGTTTGCATTCGATATCCATCAGCGTTCAGAGGAGAAAGGTCTTTTTTTCAGAACATCTGCAGAGTATCTCATATGTCAGAGGACTGAAAACTGTTATCAGAAACTGCTAATTAAAACTTAACAGAAACAAATACCTGTTTTTCTAAGCTGACCTGAGGACGCTGAAAACTAAAAGTAACACCAGGGAGATGGCTGGAAATGAAAGCTTTTACTCAAGCTGTCAGTCAGCTCACAAGGGAAACTTTTCCTGGACACTGCAAGAAGTCTTTAATTACATCATCGTGGCAAGGGCACACCAGTATGGTGCTTATTAATCATTTCCAGGAAGAACACTATCGGAAAGCCATTCTGAATAGCATCACTGCCCGGCAACGCAGGCTTCTTTGCTCACTGCAGGGTGGGTGCTTCAGATTTCCCGCGCAGGAATTTCCTCTTTCGAGCAAATTTCAATCGCTGCCAGAAGCCAACGCACCTTTTCACACGTTCTTCTGACCAAAGGCTGGATTCACGTAACACCCTGCAGCTATAACAAACTCTCAAACTCTCAAGAACCCATTCTCCAGTAGGAGCAACAGATGCACTCCATCCAAAACAGTGAGCACTGCTAGATTTTACGTTTTCCCTTCTGCTCCAAAGACCCATGAGATATCTTCTCCCCACCAGATGTAACCCTGGGGGGAACACCAAGGTTCAGTGTTGCCCAAGCTGCCCTGCACTTGCTCCTTAAATGACGTGACCAAGACTCATTCATCAAATGTGTAGGACCAAAGCATCATTCCCTTTCAAAAACTTGAACAACAGTAAAAGTGAGAGGGACAGATGGAGAGGAAGAAGACAGGAGGACAAGTAAGACTGTCATGCCTATCTGCAACCCTTAAGCTTGTATTTGGGAGGTGAGACCTCCTCCCTCCACTACATGAAGCAAATGAGAAGAGCAAGGAAACAAAGACAAGGAAGAGGCAAAGCACACTGGAAAAGAGGAGAAAGGGATATACACCAACATTGGTAATACCACGGATAGAGTATTATTCTAGTGAATCACAATTCAAAAGAATAACATCCTAAATAGAAGCTACAATACAGTGGAGTGGAATACAGCAGACTTATAACGGCACAGAGTAAAGTCCACGAGCCAAAGTCAGAGCCCTCCCAGCTACCTTTGATTCAATGAGTCCTGTGATCTGCTGCTCCGTTCCTCCAAGGGCTACTGGTGCAATGTGCCAGATTCCGGGTTTCTTTCCAACTGTTCTGAGTCTCCTGCATCTGATCTCAAAGAAGGGAGCAGAAACAGCTGGAAGAGAGAAACCAGAATGGCATAGTCCAGCAGCAACCCTTGGAAGAACAAACAACGACAGCCTTGTGGGAGGCACCACTGTCCCCCAGCATGTATGTTTGCATGTGGACACATATCCACATGTCTTCTAGGAGGAGAAACATACGCTGCTAGTGCATCAGCTCTGTCTGGTCACAGAGCATCTTCTGACTTAGCGTGATCAGTGCAAGCTGAACAGACCTACAGCTCAACAGCACGGCTGCAATCCACGGTCACGGGTGCCAAATGAGTCATGCGTGCTAAATGCAGTCTAAGTTTGGCAGCACGCTTCTCCTCCAGTGGTACCTTTACTCCCTGAGCAACTCCACCTGCTCTGCAGCACATGAGCTGCTTCGCAGCCTGCACAAGGGAAGCCAGTCAAGATCTACTCTGTCTAGGTCTTAAAGGTCCTGTAGATCTAGCTGCAGGCCAAAGGAGGAGGACAAAACAGCAGGTGAAACAGGAGACCGAAGGAATAAGCTTCTTCAGAGAGAACTTAGGCATTTGTGCCAAAAGAGAGGATTAGTTGTGAAAATCAGGAAGTCAAGGAAGCAGAGAGCAGCAGGAGGTCACTGCAGATAATAGGGACAGTAGGAGCAAGGCTACTTCTCACCAAGGCACGTGAAGGGGAGATAAAAAGGCTTTTGCTCTTTCATATGTGCCAAGACTAGAAAGAAGAAGTGAGGAGGTCAAGGAGATGGTGCTGGAGGAGGAAGGGCCACGAGGAAAAAGAAGCCTTTGAAAATGAACCATGGAAGAGTGATTAATATGGGAAGAACTGTCAGGGTTGGCATTAGGACCTTCTCATTTCCACTAGAAAGAAATAAGACACTGCAACTCACAATCAGATCTGGGGAGGGAAAACCAAGGGCACAGCAAGACCAAGACAGAAGGATGTCATTTGAAAGACAGAAAAAGAATTTCAGATAGAAAGCAAATCAGATTAGGACGGTTAGGAATTACATGTAGGAGAGGACAGAAAGCAAGTATAAGAGCTCATGAGATATTTAAGGCAAGACAGCCCAAAGGGTTTCTTGCCAGTCTTACAGCACAGATGACATCAAGTTGTAGTATTTTTTCTAACCGCAACTTCCTTATAACCCGTTACTAGAAAGCAGAGGCACACCATGTCTCTCCAGGACAGCAGTATCACCACAAGCCTGATCCTAGCACACGTGGTACCATTTCAAGTGGGATCACTCAACTTCACATCCCTTCTGCCCCACAAAAAGGTACTGGCTTTTTACTGCAAATCAGTTCTCTTTTGTAAACGCCAAGTCATCAAGGGCAGTAACAAAATGAGTACCTGGAGTATCGCAAGTCTGCCTGTCCCCTGAAGAATTGGTAGGAGGTGTCCGGTGTCGGTAGACTAGATGTGGTTTATTGTGCTCTTCTTCATACTCCTGTTCTTCCAGCGATAGCAGTGGCTCTACAAAATAGTCCCCATCGTCAGACTTGAATGTGCCTAGCTGAGAGGGACCAGAGAGGAACAGGCGGTCAGCTTCGGGCGATGACAAACCAAACAGGACTGCCCAATAAAATGACTGGTTAACGAGGGAGTGCCCAGTTCTGCAGTGATCCCTGCGGAGGCATGGGCTGGAGCTCCAGCTCCCATTGCACTGCTTGCACCCGTGCTGGGCTGCACTGCTCCCTGCAGCCATCCCACTGGAACTCACAGAAAGCAAATTACTAATCCATAGGTGGGGAACATGAGGGGGATGTCTGCCAGACCCTGTCCCTATGCCAGTGACATTTACTGAGCCACCTCTGCCCAGGGGAGAGATGGGGCTGCAGAATGCAGGAGGGCTCAGTGCAACTCCATCATGTTGTGATGATTTTCATACAGCAGCTCTGACACAACCTTTAAACCTATGTGTAAGGACCAGAGGAAGGTGTTCAGCTATTGTAATCCCTGCTTATGAAAAGACACCAACACTCCTAGTTACACATGACTATGAATTGTAGGGATTTGGTATGTAAAAAAAAGATATCCAAGACAAAGAATACCCCCACCATCCTGCAGCCATGCTAGACTGGGATGCATGACCAGTAACTGGGAAGAAGACCACACACATGTGAAAAGTCTCACCCAGGAGAGCTCCTGGACCAGGAGGCCAGCAGAGACCTCCCAGGGGAGCACCTAAGACAGACACTTCGAGGTGCAGGAAGGCACCAGGGCAGCCAGAAGGGTCAGCTCTGCTCAGAGCTTCTGCTCATCCCTTGGCCAGCATCCCCCTGCACAGAGGGGCACTAGAATGGCAGGAGGGGCTCCCAGGGACCCTGCCTTCAGCACTCCTCGGGCCATACCCTGCCCAGAAGCGCAGCACGGCTCCGTGGTCAGCACTACCGGGGAGTCCCCAGCTACCCCTCTGCAGTCCCAGTCAGCACGCCGGGAGCAGGAGGGTGCCCGTGTCCGGGGTCTGTACCCGCCAACCTCCTCGCCGGGGTGCCGCTGGGTGGCAGTTTTTCCCCCAAAAGCCGCAAAGCAGGAGGGATTCACCCC
>NW_010208020.1:0-6634 GCF_000695765.1 Mesitornis unicolor
TGTCGGACGTGCCTGGGGGGCGGGAGCCTTGAGGGGTTCACCAGGTAATGGGGGGTGCACGGAGCCTTGGAGGGGTTTTACCAGTTAACTGGGGGTGCACGGAGCCATGAAAGGGTTTCCCCATGTAACTGGGGGTGCACGGAGCCTTGGAGGGGCTTCATCAGGTAACGGGGGGTGCACAGAGCCTTGTTGTGGTCTCCCATCCTGCAGGCACCGGGATCTTGGGGTGCCTCAAGCAGAGCTGCGCTGTGGGGAGCTGCCCCCCAGCAACCGCTCCATCGTCTGCACCCCAGCCCTGGCTGTCCTGGGGAAGCTGTGACCCCCCCAGAATGGTTTGGGGGAGCCACGCTCTGGCTTTAAGGCAGTGACAGGGGCTGGGTGATTTCTGTACTCCCCCGTTTATGCATCACAAACCTGCACCCCACAGGAGGGGGGTCCGTGGGACCAGCGATGCCTGCTCGGGGGGCTCAGCCACGGCAAAATTTCCACGGGAGCCTCGCAGGCGGGTCCAAGCCCAGGCTCTGGGTGTCTGCATGGGGTTTATCTCCGAAATAACCCGGCCCCTCTTCTTGCAGCTCCTGGCGCTTGAAGACGTGGCTCTGATCCACTGAAGGAGATGCTCTGAGCACCGGAGGAGCGTTGGCCGCCCGAGGCGGGGAGGAAAAGTCTCATCACCGGATCTCCTGGTCCTCCGACCTCTCTGACACCACACAGACAATCGCATTCCGAAAAATACCTGATTTTTCACGGTGGTAAATTCATCTCGTTTTTCAGGTCCACCTAGTGCTATGAACTTGGGGAGACAAACAAACAGGGAAGATATTTATTTTTGTTTATTTTTTTTTAGATTTCCGTACTGGCTTGTTTGCAATATGACACAAACATGTACTGTTCGCTTCCTAGGAGCCTGCCCTCATTAAAATAAGAATCGATCAAAGGAACCTCGGGCTTCATTGTGCTGTGGTTTGGGGGCTGGTGGTGTTAGGTTTTCTTAAAGCAAAGCCTGGTACGGCCCCGCACGGGGCAGGCATTCAGCGGCCGGGTCCCTCCCAGATTTTTCTGACGTGGTTTAACTCCTTGACACGGTTTCTCCTGCAGCTTTACAGTAAATCTCTTTTAGTGCCCGCCGGGGAGTTACTGCCAGGCTCGGAGTCAATTAAGATGACAAAGTCAGAAACCTTTCCTGGACCGGGCTGCAGAAAAGCTCTGCGAGTCCTCACTGCTCTCCTTGTTTAGAGCTTAATTTTATATACGTCTCAGCTGATGAAAATAAATGTGACTCCCTGATAATGCAGGGAGAAGCCTCAGGGCCAGGCAGGAGCACACGGTGGGAGGATTTCACGCTGTAACACATCAGGGATCTCTCCCCCCAGTTGATTCCCAGCCGCTTTCCCCTCTCCCTCCTCATGATTTCCCAATTTCTGCTCTCCGTTAGCGCAGCACGGTGCTGGGATGGCCCAAACGAGACGCGGTTGCCAATAACCCATTAAGCAGCCGCGCTTGGAAAGGGCTGGGGCTGTCAGGAAGCCAAGGAGCCCATGGAGCAGCCACCGAGGCCGCTTGCCCTTCTCAATGGATGCGATAAAACAAGGTAGAAAGGGTAAAGATCAGCTTTAGAGAGGGGGATGAAAGGCAATGCAATGAGAGACGCGACTCCAGTGTGCAATTTTGCCTTCATTTATCAGAAAGAAGCACTCGTGGCTGCCAATTTTGGGGCCAAACCCAGCGAGACGCTCAGTTAACAACAAGCCCTTCACTTCTCACCTTGTACATTAATTTTTCCGGCTGCTGTTGAGAAGCATGAGCTGATTCTCTGCTGGAGCCGTGAAATAATTTCCTCTGTGCTCCCAGCTCTCTGGAGAGGTTTGGACCTTCCCTGGGGGTCAACAAGCCCCGTAAACTGGAAGGAAGCTTTAGAAGTTGTTTAATTACCAGGGCAGGACCTGATGGGCGTTCATTTAATCCCTTCTAAAATACTGGTCCCAGGGGAGCACTCTGTCTCCCATCCCCCTCACTGTGATGGGATCATGGGGGCTCCCTGACTTGGACCACAGGGACTCTCCCTGTCCTGTCCCCTGTGGGTGCCCCGAGACAAAATCAGCCCCAGAGATTCGGGTGTCCCCTCGGAGCAGAATTTTGGGGGTGTCTGCAGCCCAAGAGGGTGTTTCTCGTCATCTCTTTGGGCTCTGGGAGGCGTGAGGGGCTCGGGACCCCCAGGCGATGGTGGGATGTGTCACCCATCCCTCCTACCACGTCCCACCCGGTCCCTGAGCTGCGAGGGGGTGCCGGGGTGCAGTGGTACCCGGGTGGCTTTGCCATGCCACCTTTTGGCCACCCCGGTGCAAGGAGGGCTGCAACAGGGGTGACGACGAGCCCTGCCACCGTGTCCCCATCCCTGCCGCCGTGTCCCCATCGTGTCCCCATCCCTGCCACTGTGTCCCCATCCCTGCACCTTGCAGAGCAGGGGGCTGCACCCACGGCTGCTCCTCTCCCTGCACAGACCCTGCTGAAACCCCAGGTCCAGGAGGGGATGGGAGCTCTGGGTTGAAGCCTATCCCACTGCTCCAGATTAGGGATTAGGGGATGGGGATGCTCTGGGTCCCCGTGCAGCCCATGTGGGGTTCAGCCCTGGATCCCTGCTCCAGCTCCATCCCCGAGGCACCACCTGGGAGCTCTGCAGATTCACCACCACCGGAGCCGGGGTCGGTTGATGCCGTGTGGCTCTGCCGGACGGGTGCGTTGTCACCCTGCTGCCGTGCCAGTGACGCTGTTTGTTCCAGACCAAGAAGCTGGCAAATCCCAGGGGCTGTGGCTGCAGGAAGGCGTCCCACCCCAGCCCAGCCCCAGACCGGGGCAGCTCCCTTTCCTTCCCAGTTCCCCAGCCTCTCCCAGGGGATCAGAAGCATCCACCAAGGTGGCCGGGCACACTGGGGATGGGGGTTTTTGGGGAGGGCAGTGTTTGGGACAGGAACTGGCCCAGGGGAGCTGGCGTGAGCTCACGCCAGGGCTGGGCTGTGCTCACACAATGGCTGCAGGGCCCCTGCATGCACCAGGAGGAAGAAAACTCCCCAAGGAATTTCCTCCATCCTCAGCTCTGCCAAGTAGCTGTTCCTGCTCCACTGCCAGCCTTGTCTGGCGTGGGTGCTGCTGGGGATGGGTGCTTCCATGGATGGGTGCTGCTGGGGATGAGTGTTTCCAGGTATGGTGCTGCTGGGGATGGGTACTACCATGGATGGGTACCTCCATGGATGGGTGCTCCTGGGGTGGGTACCTGCATGGATGGGTGCTCCTAGGGTGGGTACCTGCATAGATGGGTGCTCCTGGGGATGGGTACTTCAATGAATGGGTGCTCCTGGGGGTGGCTACTTCAATGGATGGATGCTCCTGAGGATGAGTGTTTCCAGGGACGGGTGCTCCTGAGGACGGGTACTTTGATGGATGGATGCTCCTGGGGATGGGTACCTGCATGGATGGGTGTTCCTGGGGATGGTTACTTCCAGGGATGGGTGCTCCTGGGGATGGGTACCTCCATGGATGGGTACCTCCATGGATGGGTACCTCCATGGATGGGTGCTCCTGGGGGTGGCTACTTCAATGGATGGGTGCTCCTGAGGATGAGTGTTTCCAGAGATGGATGCTCCTGGGGATGGGTACCTCCATGGATGGGTGCTCCTGGGGGTGGGTACCTGCATAGATGGGGGCTCCTGGGAACAGGTACTTTGATGGATGGGTGCTCCTGGGGATGGGTACTTCAATGGATGGGTGCTCTTGAGGATGAGTGTTTCCAGAGATGGGTGCTCCTGGGGATGGGTACCTCCATGGATGGTGCTCCTGGGGATGAGCATTTCCAGTGATGATGGGTGCTCCTGGGGATGGCTGCTCCCACAGACAGGGGTTCCCAGCACCAGTTGAAGGGCTGGGTGCTGCCCTTACATCCACGTCCTCATCACCGCAGGCTGTGCCAGCACCGGGCTGTGCAGGAGCCGGTCCCACAGGGAGATGTGCCAGCACATGGGAGGTTTTGGGTGCACCCAGCCTGGCCGGGGACCCTCGCCAGCTCCACGCCTGCACCGCACCAAGCCCTGATCCAGCTCGGTACCAATCACTCGGTGCTATCTGCTGCAGATAATAAAGGACCCGGGCAGATTCCCACCTGCCAGCTTGTGCAAGAGGGATCTCCCAGCTGCGTAACTGAACTTTCTGGGCTTTTGCAACCCACAAGGTGTATAATTAATCCTCCTCATGATCAGTTCGCCTTCTATGTCTTATAAATCTAGCCTGGGAAATGTTTACAGCTCAACAGTGCCACACACAGAGGCCTAGAGAAAATGAGAGGGTGTTTTTTTATGAGCTCTCCTCTCATTCCCAGTTCCTCTGGCAGCACAAAGAAGTCATCGTCCTTTCCCCGCTGCCCCCCAAAAGCCTGGGCAGGGGGACCGGGGTCTTCCTCTGCACCCATGCCATGGGTGGCCAAGGTCTCCTGGGATGTGGAGCCCGACTGTAACCAGGCTCTGGGGTGGAAAATTGGGTGTGGAGCAGGGGGTGGATAAACACCGGCCAAAAACACTGATGGGGAGGAGGAGGATGAGTGGGAGGAAGAGCATCTCCCTGCCAGCTGCTCCCATGGCTGAGGGGGAAGTGGTGTCTCACAAAAGCTGAAGGGAGGGCTCATCCTGCTCACATCCTTGGGAGAAGCACAGGGGAGCAACCGAATCCATGTCCTGGGAGAGGAGGGGATGAGGAAGCCGCAGGATCTGCCCAGAGCCACCCAGCAGCCATGTGGAGTGAGGAATAAGGCTCCTGATGCCATGAAAATGAGCGGTTTTTGGGCCAAAATGCCTCTTTAGTGGAAGAAGGCCCCTTCCAGTTTCTCTGGAAGCACCAGCACAGCCCAGTGGCTCCATCCCCAAACCACCCCATCCCTTCCCAGAGCCCCTCGCCCCGACCCTCCACCGCCTCAGACACCAACCAGCCAGGATGAGTGGTGCTCAGCCGAGGTTTGGCCAATTTCTGGATGAAAATGGACTTTATGGGCTCCAAAAATCCCTCTCTCCGACACAGTGAGGAGCCGGTGGGTGCATTTGAGTTCCATAATCCTAAAACTTCTCCCTGCATCTGTGTTTCACATCAGGGCTGCAACGGGACCAGGCCTAAACAAAGAGGGCTCAGGACGCAGGTGGAATTCTCCATCGCTGCTCAGCCAAGCACAGGGAAGGAATCAGGAGCAGACATCAGAAAATCAGAGCTTTAAACCCTTCTAAACCAGTACGGACACACTGGGAGCATCCTCAGCCTCCAGGCCAGCCCAGCATGGACTCAGATATCTGCCCAAATCAAAACACACAGATTTAAATGGGAAAACATCTCCTGCACAACGCGTTTTCAAGTTAAGCCCAGCTCCTGTTTTTTATCTTGCCAGCACTTTTAAAAAGACATTCGAAAGGGTTAAAATCTTCTGACCACCCGAAAGATTTTCACCCTCGTGTTTTTATTGCACTGAATAAAAAGAAAAACTTTTTTGTTCAAATAAACTTGAAACAATTCCTTCTCCACCCCCCGCCCCCTCCGGTTTTTTGGTTTGGCCAGCGAGTGGAAAAATCAATTATTCGCACTCCTCTAGCCCGATAAAAAGCTTCAGGACTCCACAAAGGGGCTCAAGGGAGCCATTGCCTCGTACAGCAAATAAAACAGGCTCCGAATTTCCCGGCTCTTTGGCCTCTTCTCGTGGCACCCAAGGTTTTGTGCTGAGATCGGCGCTTTGGCGGCGCCGCACAGAGCAAAGGGGGCCTCGGAGCAAAGGCAGCGGTGTCCTCACTGGTGGGACCCCAGCTGGGGGCTGGGATGGGATTGAAATGGGGCTGAACTGGAGCTGAGCTGGAGCTGAATTGGGGCTGAACTGGGGTTGAAATGGGGCTGGGCTGGGGCTGAGCTGGGGCTGAGCTGGGGCTGAACTGGGGCTAAAATGGGGCTGAACTGAGGCTGAACTGGGGCTGAAATGGGACTGAACTGGGGCTGAGCTGGGGCTGAACTGGGGCTAAAATGGGGCTGAACTGAGGCTGAACTGGGGCTGAAATGGGGCTGGGCTGAGGCTGAACTGGGGCTGAGCTGGGGCTGAACTGGAGCTGAACTGGGGCTGAGCTGGGGCTGAGCTGGGGCTGAAATGGGATTGAAATGGGGATGAACTGGGGCTGAAATGGGGCTGGGCTGGGGCTGAGCTGGGACTGAACTGGAGCTGAACTGGGGCTGAACTGGGGAAATGAAGGCAGGAAGAGCTGCAGGAGATAAATAATGCCATTTTTATCCAGGATAGCACCTCTCCTCCAAAACACATCCCCAGGCATCATTTGGTTCAAGCATCTTTCCTCTGAAGACTGACTTTGTGTATAACTGCAGCAGAAGTCTTTTTTTCCCCCACAAATTAAAAGCCAATCAATATTAATTTCTGGAGGCTTATTTACTGTCTCAAGCTGGCCGCTGCGTTTGCTTCATCTCTATAAAAACCTGGTAGGAAAGCAGTTGAGGAAGAAGTGCCCCAGTTAGCAAACCTGCGACCCAGGAGTGTGACACGCAGCACCAATGCTGTGACAACGGGGCTGTCACCTGGGTCATCTCCTCCCTGTAGGAGGTTTCAAGG
>NW_010208020.1:6678-7448 GCF_000695765.1 Mesitornis unicolor
TCAAAACAACCCCCCCCCAGGGGAACCCCGGCCCAGCCTCTCTGCAGGGGCACCGGGGATGGAGCCTGCAGACACAGCGGGAACCCAGCTTGGTGGCTCTGGGGCCACAGCGGTCCCCAAGCTGGCCTGGGGGGCTCCGGGGCTGCCCCCAGCCTGGGGGTCTGTGCTGCACAGGAGCCGGGAGCTGAGCCCGGGGGGCTGATTTGCGACCCTGGGTGGGCACGATCAGCCCCGGGTATTCTCGCTCCATCAGTCCTGATGGAGCCTGCAGACACAGCGGGAACCCAGCTTGGTGGCTCTGGGGCCACAGCGGTCCCCAAGCTGGCCTGGGGGGCTCCGGGGCTGCCCCCAGCCTGGGGGTCTGTGCTGCACAGGAGCCGGGAGCTGAGCCCGGGGGGCTGATTTGCGACCCTGGGTGGGCACGATCAGCCCCGGGTATTCTCGCTCCATCAGTCCTGGGGCTCCATCAGCCCCAGTTGCCTGGTGACAGTCCTGGTGTGGGTGCTGGCCCCGGTGCCAGTGTCAGTGCTGGTCCCAGTGTGGGTGCTGGTCCCAGTGCTGGTGTCAGTACCAGTGCTGGTGTCAGTGCCAGTCCCAGTGCGGGTGCTGGCCCCAGAGCCGGTCCCGGGGTCGATTCCCGTGTCTGTGTCAGTCCCGATGCCAATTCCAGTGCCAGTCCTGGTGCCGATCCCGGTCCCGGTCTTGGTCCCGATGTCGATCCCCGTGCCGTTGTCAGTCCCGGTGTCGATCCCGGTCCCGGTCCGGGTCCT
>NW_010208021.1:0-25549 GCF_000695765.1 Mesitornis unicolor
ATTCTGTGATTCTGTGATTCTGTGATTAAGTAGCTCATATTTTCTGCTGTATGATGACTTGAAAGGTAAAGATATTACATAGTCTGAAATGTTTGATATGTTCAGTTTTTAGCTTCTGTCTAATTACAACTGACACAAGAAAATATTTTGAACCCTAAAGAACAAAGTGGTTTTATGGTAGGACTGACAGAAATAACTGCTTCAGAAGACAGAGATCAGAGGTAGAGAACTGGGAATTACCTTGTGTCAAGACATCACGCACACTTGAAATACAATGCTGAGCAATCAAGAGGAGTCTGTCCTAACATTTAGGTTAATCTGAATGACACTGGTTCATTTTGATGTTTTTCTGGTCATAAGTATGTATTTATTACCTCTCAATACAGTTACATTTTCTTTGTGACTGAATGGTCTCAGATAATTTGCCAGATGTCAGAAGTATGTAGTATTTTCACTCTTGGGCAGAAACTTTGCTTTTATTTTATTTCTTTGCCATTTCTTCCATAATTATTGTCAAACTCTTTGCTGAATATCTGAATTTTCTGCTGCTAAAACAATTCAGGTAGGTTTTGTACCATTGTGCCCATGCTGAAATTTTCATGAGATATGAATGCTTTGTAAAAAGGAAACTAGAAATGTTTTTCATTTTGATTGAGCTTGCTTTCAAGTAACTAGATTAATTTAAAACTTTTGCCTTCTTTTGGCCTTTCTTGACATGCTCCCTTCTGTCTTTGCCAAAGTTCTTCTCAGGAGCTTCTTCCACTGCTTTTTCCCTTTCCAAGGAAGTGCTTACTACTATTCACATGTAATAAGAAAAGAAAGAACCAGAGAAAGCAAAAGTAATTACCAGATTCCAAAGAACAATGTCATTGCATTGATGTTACTTTTTGACACTGAGGTATTTAATTTTTCTTTTCACTTTTCTGATATTTGCAGTAATTAAAGTTAAATGGCTGTGACAATACATGTAATTAAATTTTCTTCCTTCATTTCATGACCCCATTCTCTAAATCTGTGCACTGCTCACTGACTGAATTTACTTGCAGCACTTTTCTGTTGTATTAATTATTAAAAGAATAATGCTGCATAAAATATTGATCAGTTGCTTGACATTAATTTTTGAAACGTAAACAGAGCAAGAGATATGTTACCAGAAATAATTTCTGGATCTTTCTTTCTCTAAATAAAAAATAAAACACATGGAAGATAACTAAAAATGCTTAGTATTTTTATGACGTGCCAGATATACCCTGTAGGACTCACACTTAAATGTAATTATTTTTTCATAACATAGTGGTAGTATAAAATTATGTCATTCATCAGTTAGAAGTAAAAAACCTGTAGTTTCAGAATGTGAGATCATAACCAGATGATATTTCAATTATTCATGCAAAATATAAACTCCAAATATTACCAGGTCAGTCTTTTTGTTTTGTCCTAGCTGTGAGTACTTTCCTTTCCTTACAGTTTCACTGTCTGTTAACTCTTAATTTTATGTAAGCCATTTGGGTCAGCATCGGGCTGCCTTCTTTTATAGGAATTTAAACTGTTGCTTTTGGATTAGAACTAAAGCTTGTCTGCACTTGGTTTCAGTTACCTGCTTTAACTGAACACCATACTATTTTGCTTTCTTTAATGATAGTAAGGCCTTCTGGTTTTTGGTTGGGTTTTTTTGGGGGAGAAGGGCTTTTGTAAATAGTTTTATAAAACAAATGAAGTGCTAAGGAGGCCACTGCAAAATATTCCATGTTTTTGTGTAGATCTTAGATTTTGTAGTGCATTAAATAGAAATATGTATCCTAAGGAATTACTAGGTAGTTGTTGGACTTTCTTAGTACAATCTGCATATGTGGTACTACATATCTTGACTTATCAGATTCTTCTAAAAGTAAAAATGTGCTTTGGAACCTGAGTTTTACCATAACTTCATATAGTATAATATGTAAATATGATCAATATTGACATATAGATTAGACTGTAGATATAGTTAGAAAAGTGAGGTATCTGTTTTGGTTGCTATTCTTTAACTTTAGTAGCTATTTAGCTTCCAATTCTTTCAATTGTTTGGTTAATGTAAGTTTCATGTTTATATATATTCCAGTCTTCACACAAACTAAATAACAAACTGAGAAGCTTGCTATGTGAGAAACTTATCTTTTGAAGATAAATTATGCTGTAGGAAATTATTTTTGTTTACATTATTTTTTTCTGCCTTGGTTCATTTACCACAATTTTTTACACATGGAAATGGTAATATTATCTTTTATGAACATAAGACCTTTGCATTTACTCTGATTTACTTTTTGAAGGCCATATTTCCTGTGTAGGTTCATTGCTTCATTGCCCAACTTTTGAGAAAGAATCTCTGTTCAGCAAATTCAGCTGGACAACCCTAAAAATCTTAGTTTAGCAGGGATGGGATGGAGAAACTGCATATACTTGTGGGGATTTTTCACCAAATTTCTTTTTCTTAATCTTTTTTTTTCCCCAAAAATAATTTTCTGTAGGAATGTGATGTAAGAATTTCTATCTATGAATAGCACATTCCTTTTGAAAATCAATTACTTTTTCATTCAATCAATTATGTCTAAAAATGAAAGCAAGGAACACAGTAGAGAAATACTCAGTACGATCTGAGTTATCATCATATAAAAGATATTTAAAAATAAAAGAATGTTGTAAAACACTAAAATAATTTTTTTTCCAGAATGGACCTGTGGCAATGTCAAGAATTTTTTTTCTGTACATCAAATTACAGGATATTTATTTACTTTAAAACTTGCTTATACAGTAACAGGTTAGAGACATAATGAAATACAAAGTTTATGCTTTTAAAAGAGCTGTCATTTGACATAGTCATGGAATAAAGAGACGTTATATTCAGGTGATAAGCATTAAGTAATTCAGTGATTAACTCTTCTGATTTCTTCTGGACTGTTTATCGTGTAGTGCTCCACAGCAATAAAATCTGGTTCTTAAATTGTTTTGATTCCAGAAGCAATGAAAGAGCATTCCTGAAAGTGCATAGAAATTTAATGTATTTTCATACATTAATGACGTATTTGATGAAAGAAAATCTGGGCACTGCTCTTACAGAGGTGCTTTTTCTAAGGGTGTAAGAAATCTTCTAGTTTTGACCTGTGAAAAAGCTAATATGAATTGCAACTCCAAAGTCCGGTTCTTCTGCAGAGGCTGGAAGGAGCGTAAGTAGGTAGAGCCTACACACAGCCGCATTATGCTGTTCAACAGAGGCAATTACGCTTCTCTTGCAAAGATAGAATATTGTAAATTTACCACATTCCCATCACAGCAGCAGTGAGATATCCTGAGGCTTCTTATTGTGATAAGATGCTGGAGTCTAACCTGGTGCCATAAATTGCCTGAGAGGAGGGGTTTGCGAGATAATCAAAGAGAGAGGGTTTGGGAAGTTGTCAAAGACAATGTGCAAAATATCTTGTCACTTCATAGAAATGGAGGAAATTGCTTTTCTTCAAGTTTACTTGAAAGTCACAATATAATCTATGACTTGTTTCAGCAATTTACATAGAAAATACACAGGAATGTCATGGACATGTCTAAATATTCAATCAAAAGACACGTAGAGTGGGCAGAGATTTTTGTGACATGCATATACTTTTTCAGGCTATTCCCTTGTGACAGTGGCATGGCAGTTACTACCTCCAGTATTTAGAAAAAGTGCTCTTAAAATGTCATTTTAAATTAAAGCCAAGATTTTGAACAAAATAACTTATTTATAATCTTGATTTAAATTTTAGTAGCATGCTGAGACTAAATTTACTCAAGTTGTCTTCTCTGTCATGAATGCTAATTTATTTAACTACATGAGATTTCTATAATACATAGAAAATTTGTTTTGGCTTACAGATATAAGGTACTCATGCCACCTGGATGCTGAGTGAAAGATCTTTCCTGTGCCTGACTCCCTTTTCTGAGTTTGTTTATGCAGTAGCACACAGGGAATGCTTTTACTCTTCAGCACCCTAAAAGCAATTTTTTTCATAGTTTCTGAAATGATGGGCAAGATGGCAGATTGCAGTTGTACTCTTTCTGGGTTTTTTGTGCCTTTTGATTTCCTTTAAAAATGGCTTATGCTATTTTTTCTGGATACTTAGTAAAGTAACAATACATCTGAACAGTAACTACTGCCGGTGTTAAGCAGGATGATTGATGGTACTTGCTTACTTCATTCTATAAGAGTTGAGCAAATTAATTTCCAAACAGAAATTCAGATTTTATATGTTTACTATAAGCATAGCTAAAAAAAAAGAAGGTATCTTGGAATAAGTGCCAGGATTTTCATACAGGCCACAGAAAGATGTGCAGTTCCTGTGCCTGTTTTGAGGTGCCTGTAGTCTAATTGAATAAAGGACAGAAAAAATAACAAGAATTGTTGAAAGTGTGGCTTGTGAGACAGATGTAATAACTTTATAGCCTTTCTATGTTCTTAGGGATGCACTACTTTCCAAATACAATTTTGCATAATGTTTGATTCTGTTTGGAAAGTAAAGCTGGTGAGAGTTGTGACGAAGAAATCAGCATAGAAAAGGTAAAAAGATAAGAATAGTGACATTAAGGAGAGGATTGCTTTTTGCAAGAGCTCCAGTCCTAATATTTAAAATAAGAGCAGGAATCAGTTACCTGCCTTAACTGGCTTAAAATTGAAATTTCAAACAACAGGTCTTTGACCTTGTCAAGGCAAGATTTTTGCTTCCATCAGTTCTAAACAGCTGTACAGGATCTGCTTTTTCATTATTTACCTGATGCATCTCCAAAGAGGGCCCTGGAAGAAGAACTCGTTCCTAAGAAATTCTGAAAAGCCACTATTTTTACTGTAGTTGAAATCCTTTGTAAATGGTCAAGGGCTGTAGCATTTGCTAAGAGGGTGGTGTGTTGGCGGAGGAGCCAGTGTTTATGAAATTAATGTAATAGTTTGTGAGAACTGCTGACATTCAGGCTTTTGGAAACCCTGGATCTTGAGTTACATGTAGAAATAAAACTTGATTGTATGTGTTGCTTCATGCATCTGATGGCTTGGAAACTAAGCCCCCAAACTCCCTTGCACTTAGAATAGCTTTGCTAATTTCAGTGTCCTGGCTAAATTCCAGTGAGTAATTGCATTCAGCTTATCTAAATTCCCCTCTCTGGTTTGAATTGATTGAGATAGTTTCCATCTTCTGTCTTATGCTATTGTTTATTTTAGTGAGTGTTCTTCTTTCAACTTGACGTTGCTGTATTTTGTTAGTGACTGAAATTATTCCAAAGTGTGCATATGATTTGCAAATTACTCCAACTATCTAGAAAAAGAAATAAATTATTGTGTCATGGTATCTTTATGATTTTATGGAGAAATAGTTTTAAAATGTCATGATTGTTGTTTGGAAATGTACTTAAATTGGGTATTTATGTATACTCTATGAGTTTTTGAAGTGCAGAGCAAGGGTAGACAATCTGATTATGTTTACATTAGCTGTGGAGGAATATTTCCATATCTTTGAATTAAGCTTGTCCAGCTGGATTTGAGATATGCAGGTGACAGGCAAAGAATTAATCCATCTAGGTAGTGCAGAAGCTTGGATGAGACTGTTGCAATACCCTACCTGAATTGGCTTCAGAAACTATTAATGTAGCTCCACAACAGGCAAGGTAAGTTTTAGACCCATTAGCTGAAAATAATATGTCTTCATACCCAGTCACTTTTGAGAACAGTAAACTTAATTTCATGTATCTAGGCAATTTTTTCTTTAAGGAGATACTCTTCCCATATCTGAGAAATATATTAACTGTATTAATTAATTTTTGTTTCTATACTGTTTTGGCTTTGTTTTGCCATTCATTTTATGTTCTGGGTTGGTAAAGCTCCTCATTGTGCATTTTATTCATTCAGTGAGTATACCTAGTTTCTGATAGACAATCAATCATTCAGTGAGTGTCTCCAATTCATCATAGACAAAGGCTACTCTTAACTATATTTCATATGACTGTGGATCTTTTACTTAGATGCTGTGCCTCTCTAAATACATGTTTGTTGAAAGAAGCCTGTGAGACAGACTGTAGCAAGGAGTTTTCCTGATCAGATATTAGTTCTCTGATCTCCACCACTGTGCTGGCTGTCTGTGGTATTTTCCTCTTGTCCCAGTGAATATGTAAATTTTCAGAAAAATGTACTGGAACCACTTGTTTCCCTCTTTTCTCAGTCTTCCTAGGAAAGAAGAAGAAATTTGGTTGCTGTTGCTGTTAGAAATAGAAAGTTGCCCTTTTGTACAATGTTAGCTGTTTGGGAGCTCTATGTACAGACTTTCTGGCTCCATAGCGTAAGACGGAGTGCAGGCAGTGTTTCTTCCCTAGAATTTGTCTTGCCATCGTGAATAGTTTTCCTTTCTCTGGAATGCTTGAAAGTTTTTCAGCATGAGCCCCAGGAAGTGAAGTATAGGAAATGGCAGATGGAGCTTTTTCTAGCTCCTACAGATAGGTGCCTTAAGTTGTTCTTGTCTATATCCAAGGAGAGAGAAGCCAGCGTGTCAGCAGGTAGCCCATGTGGTGGTTTCTCTAAGCCTCTGTAGAGATACTTTCGTGAAGAATGTAGTGGTCAGCTGTTGAGAGGAAGTGAGGATCTGTGCCTGCTCTGGTGCTCAGGCTACATCTTGGAGAAACAATGGACTGAGTTGACTCTGGTTATTGGTGACCATTTAGGAATTTCTTAATTCTAACTAAAAGCTCACTGCAGCTTAGATCTCTGTGTGCTTGACATAATTAGCGTTCCTGTGCTGTTGGGATGGAGATCCATAGATGGTCCCAGTATAAATGGAGCATAAAAACAAAGCAAACTTTGAGGACCAATAAATGAAAATACTTATTTAATTTTCTGTTGCATTTCATTATATACAATGAAGTCCAAATTCTACATTTTCTCTCTTAAATCAATTGATTCTTTTTTGACATTTCAATACCAAATTGAAGAAGGTGGTTGAAAAAGGCTAGTATGTACCCACTAGTTTAATTCTCGAATCTGCCTTGGGTCTGTTCCTCAGCGTGTGCACTGAATTTGCTGTTGAATATCTAAGTAACTGTTTACATCTTTCATACAGTAGATAAAAATTCTACAGTATGACTATAAATTAAAGATTGTATGATAGGCTTCCAGTATAGTGTAATAACGAGCATAATCTGCTAATAATGTGCTAGGTAGAAATTATTCTCTTTTGGGAGTCAGAGTACAGAGCTAGAGACTGAAGACCCTGAGTTTGTGGACTTGAAATAATCTACCACTTCAACTATCTTGGCTTTAAATAGAAAATAGTAGATTCAACTTTAGAGTAAGTAGTAGGAATGCGTCAATTAATTTGTTATACATTGTGCCAATTCATTTGCAGAAATACGCTGAATATCGGCAGAAAATGAAAATTAGTTTTAAGTGGAGGTGACCATTGAATTTGCAGGAAATAATATTCTTAGATATTTTAAAGGAAGGGCTACAGATCATGATATACAGAGTTAAGTATGTTCAGGAAAGAGACATTTATACATGCCATAATATGTATAATTAGACCAGACCACTGGTGCATTTTCACTTTAATTAACAGTTGGTAATTGTATAACTTGATTAAAAATACAGTGCATTCCAGGTAATTATTCCATCGTGACCCTTCTCTGGACCCCTTCCAACCTGTCCGCATCTTTTTTGTATAATGGGGATCAAAACTGGACACAGTATTCAAGGTGTGGTCTGACCAGCGCTGAGTAGAGAGGGATAATGACTTCTTTGTCTCTGCTGGTGATGCTCTTTTTAATGCAACCCAGCATCCTGTTGGCTTTCTTTACAGCTGCAGCACACTGTTCGCTCTCATTGAGCTCGTCATCCACCAAGACCCCCAGGTCCCTTTCCACAGTGCTGCTCTCTAGCCAAGTGGAGCCCAGTCTCAGCTGCATTCTTGGATTATGTATACCCAGATGCAAGACCTTACATTTTTCCGTGCTGAACTTCATACAGTTCCTGCTAGCCCACTCGTCCAGTCTGTCCAGTTCTTCATGTAGGGTGCCTCTCCCTTCTGTAGTGTCAACTACCCCACTCATGTTGGTGTCATCTGCAAACTTCATCAGGGAGCTCCTGTTCCCAGCATCTAGATCACTAATGAAGGTATTAATTAGTGTCAGGCCCAATATTGATCCCTGAGGGACCCCACTTGTGACTGGTTGACAGTTAGAGAATGAACCGTTTACTACCACCCTCTGGGAATGGCCCATCAGCCAGTTCCCAGTCCACCACACAGACCACTTATCTACGTTGTAGTTTGTCAGTTTTTCAAGGAGGAGGCTGTGGGGGACCATGTTGAAAGCCTTGGAGAAGTCCAAGTAGACAACATCCACCACTTGCCCCCCATCAACCGAACGAGTCACCCCGTCATAGAAAGCAATCAGATTTGTTAAACATGATCTGCCCTTGGTGAATCCATGTTGGCTTTTCCCAATCACGTGTCCCTGGTGATATTACTCAGAAGGATTTGCTCCATAATCTTCCTGGGGATCGACATGAGGCTAATGGGCGTATAATTACCTAGGTCCTCCTTGGAACCCTTCTTGTATATAGGGGTGACATTAGCCTTCTTCCAGTCTTCATGCATGTCTCCTGATCTCCATGACTTCTCAAAGATTAGGGAGAGCGGTCTCATAACGACATCAGCTAGCTCTCTTAGCACCTTTGGGTGGATGGCATCTGGGCCCATCGATGTACACAGGTTAAGCTCCTGTAATAGTTGACACACTAGTCCTTCACTGATGGTGGGTCTGCATCTACTTCAATATGGATAGTTGTTTCCGTGGCCTGGAACTCAGCAGCACTGGTAAAGACAGAGGTGAAGAAGGTGTTGAGGACCTCTGCCTTTTCAGCGTTGTTGGTGACTAGTTCACCTCTCCTGTTAAATAGTGGGCCAGTATTTTCCTTCTGTTTCTGCTTGCTGTTAATATATCTGAAGAATCCTTTCTTGAAGTTTCTGACATCTCTGGCCAATTTCAGTTCAAGCTGAGCTTTTGCTTTCCTAACTGCATCCCTGCAAGCCCTGGCAATGCCTTTGTAATTTTCAACAGGTGATGCTCCACTTTTCCATCTCTGGTACATTTCCCTTTTCATTCTGAGCAGGCCCAGAAGCTCGCAGTTAAGCCAAGGGGGTCTTTTGTTCCACCTGTTACCCTTGCTTATAGAGGGAATGAACTGGTTTTGTGCATCTAGGAGAGTGTTCTTGAAAAGCTCCCAGCCAGCTCGCACTAGCTCCTTTATTCTCCATAGAACCTTCCCATGGAATCCCTTCCAACTGAGCCCTTAGCAAGCCAAAGTTTGCTTTCTTAAAGTCTAAAACCTTAGTCTTGGAACTAACCTTCAGCATGCTCAGCGGTATCCCAAACTCCATGATATTGTGATCACTGCAGCCAAGGCTGTCCCTAACTGAGATATTACAGAGCATGTTTTCTTGGTTAGTGAGCAGCAAGTCCAGCATCACCCATTCCTGGTTGGCACATCTATCATTTTTATGAGGAAGGAGTCCTCTAAGCATTCCAGGAACTTGAAGGATGACTGGTGAACTACTGTGTTGTTCTTCCAGCAGTTGACTGGGTAGCTAAAGTCTTCCATAAGAACCAGGTTTTGTTGACCCGGGCAAGTTCTTTGCTGGGAACTTTTAAAACAGTCTGATACGTGCATGTTTTTGTCCTTTAAGCCTAACCAATATCAACCTTGCTTTTTTCTTTTAAAGTTTCCTTTGATAAAAAACTTAGGACCTTCTGTCACAAAAGTATGTTTTTCTGTCTTTCTCTATATTCGAGTATATTGAGCTTTTATAGTTGCCTTTTTTGTCCTTTCCAGAATGGCTTTCTTCTTACTTTGTTGCCTTCTTTTTATTTTTTTATTTTCATTTCCCATTAAGTTGGAGTCAGATAAAGCATTGGAATTTGTTCTTACTCATTTCTTCAGCAGCTTGAGGTATTTTGAACATTTAAGAATGAGTGGTTGCATATAAAAGAAATTAAGGAAAATTATGCATGAATAAAAGCAAAAATTGGAAAAGTTAAAAGGGAAAAGACTGAATGAAGTGAGAAATGCTGAAAATCCTCTGGCAGACAGAATGGGAGCAATATGATGTTTACCATAAGAAACAGTCCCCTTTTTTTGAGAAAAGATAAAAAATTAAAATACAGTTGTTGTGATGAGTTTAAAAAAAAAAAAGAGAAAAATTACTTGCTCTTGCATAATAATTCCTTAGTTTATTGTACCGTACTGCAATTTTTTGAAAAGGAACTGATAATTTTTGGTTAAGAACGGTGACAATGTTGCTAAAACATGAAGTTATTTGGCAAATTATATTTGCCATATATAGAAATGGAAATTTTAGTAATAAAATAATATCTGAATTTTCACATGAAGTCTAATAATGTAGTTCTGTGGTGTTTCAACTGCTGTTTATAAACTCTGTAAAAGCTTTTGGAGCTGATAAAACAGGCAATGTAGTGGTTGAATTAAGTTTCTTTTTCTTAAAGAACTTTAGCTTGTGAGATGGAGTGGTTATCACCTAAAGTAGAGCAAATAAATCATTTTCAAACATGATTTAGGTTAGCAAATAGTTCTAATCTGTTATAATAAATTGTATTAATAGATATAGTTTCTAGAAGTCTTGTATTCGGAACTTGACAAATAGTATTTAACCAGAGTAAATAGTGCCAGTGACTATACAAAGTCATTGTACATGGTGTGGGATCATGTGTGGATTTAGAGTGCAATAACGCAAGCATAGGGGAGTAATTTTATTTTTGTTACGGGATATCTATAGCAACTGAAATGGGTTGCTAATATTTCACTCAGTCTTCCTCTAACAAACAATTGTATTTTCTTTACTTGTTTTTACAGTAACAAATGTGCAGTTCTTGTCTCCAATGGTGATTCACAGGTATTATGGTATTACACTTAACAGTAGCAGAAGGTCATTGGCTACTGGGAGACAAAGCAGCAAAAAGGAAAGGTGGCAATTGACCACAGAGGGGAAAAGGATCTGTGTTTTGCCTAGTGTAGGGAGGAAGTATCTTGTTTGCTATACTGACCTGTTTATTTTAGTTAAGTTTGCTATTTTTCAGGTGCAATTGAGAACCAACATTTCAAGTCAATACGTAATTCGTACACAGCCAACTAACACCTGTCTCTCTACACTTGAATGTGCAGCTGTTGCTCTTACTATCATGGAAAAAAATAAGAGTATACAAGAGGTATGTAACTAGTTTAAATCAGTTGAGTTTTTCTGTTATGAATCATAGAGGGACAGTGAAGGCACTTAGCTGTTAGTGCCACATTTGACTGTCAAAGTCTTCATGGCACTGAAATGGTTTTGTTGCATAGCAAACTAAAACACGAATGTATCAATAGAAGCCATTTTTCTTCAGACATTTATTAACTCTAGTATATTCAGATTACTGTGACTCTTTTTTGTTGTATTCCAAAAGTCTCTGTAGTCTTCTGATTCTTTATTCAACATTGCTGTCAGATTGCTGAGGGAATATATACAAAGGTCTTGAATGATTGTTTTGCTATTCCTCTTTCCATTATTTTGAATTATGGTATGGTATTTTTTGTTCTATCCCATATTGGAACACAAAGAGTTGTCTGAAGATAAAGCTGGGCACCATTGAGGTTTAAAAATCTTGCTTTGATGAAGTTTAAAGTATCTGTTAGGGTCAGATCATGTCCAATAAGAGATTGTATTTGGTACTACAATATCCATCAAGGCTGAATGCAGACTACTTATCTTGAAGGCCAGTTTTACCCTGGCAGCCCATTTTGTGTATGGAGTAGTAGATTGGTTATTGAAAACAACTGCTCCATTCCCAACCCATCTCCTCAATTCCCCTTTTTTTTTCTTGGTTATTTTTTTTTCTTCCTTCCTTTTCTTTAGTTGTCTAGTGCTTTCCCCGGTGTTGTGGTTCAACCCATCAGACACCTAAACACCATAAATTGCTCACTTGCTCCCCTCCTTTCCAGTGGGATGAGGGAGAGCACTGGGAGACTAAAATTAAATAAATTTGTCTAATTGAGATAAAGACTATTTAATAATTTAAATAAACCAAACTGATACAAAAATTATCAATGAATTGTAGCAAGAATAGAAACAACAATTTTTGACTGAGGGAGTGGAGCATCTCCCTTATGAGGAGCTGCTGAGGGAGCAGGGTCTCTTTAACCTGGAGAAGAGGAGACTGAGGGGTGACTTCAGTAATGTTTATAAATTTGTAAAGGGAGAGTGTCAGGAGGAAGGAGCCAGGCTCTTCTCTGTGACAGCCAATGACAGGACAAGGGGCAATGGGAGCAAACTGGAGCATAGGAGGTGCAATCTGAACATGAGGAAAAACTTTTTCACTGTAAGGGTCACAGAGCACTGGAACAGGCTGCCTAGAGAGGTTGTGGAGTCTTCTTCTCTGGAGACATTCAAAATCTGCCTGGACACATTCTTCTGCAACCTCGTCTAGGTGATCCTGCTCTGGCAGGGGAGTTGGACTAGATGATCTTTCAAGGTCCCTCCCAACTCCTAATATTCTGTGATGTATTCTGTGATAATGATAATAAAGCAATCAAAGTTATAGTCATCTTGCAAACAGCAGCCGCTGGCTGTATGCCAACAAAACTGTGACAGAGGAGGGGTAGCCTCAGGAACCAATACGGGCTGCCATCACGAAGTAGAAGGGAAGTAAGACAGAAGGAAAAGGGATTGATCAAAGGGGTTGTCCTCTGCAAACTCCCCAGTTTATAGCAAGTATGATGTTTATGAGCTAGAACACATTTTATTGGTCCTCTTTGATTGCACACAGATCATCTGTCTTGGGTCACCTGTTCCAGAAAATCTTGGGCTTTCACTTCTCCCCCATCCTTTTGTGCAGAGAAAAGGAAAAAAAAACCCACCCACACACACACAAAAAGTAACTATGAACACAAGTTGCAGGTGAAAGACTGAAAACCAAACCTTGAAAAGTGTAAACACTGGGCACTATCAATGTTCCTCTTAGCATAAATCCAGAAAACATATCACCAGCTGCTATGAAGAAAAAACAATAGCTCTATCCCAGCAAAACCAGGACACCTAGTCACTTCCTCTTTTATAAGTTTTCATTGTACGGTCTTCAGAATCATTTGTCTCAGGATTTGTGTTCCCTTTTTCTTGTACTTGTTACCAGTCTTCCTTCTCTTCTTCTCTCCTTTTTTCATTTGTCATTTCGTTGAATTTTGCTCTTGTCCATTTTGCACATTTTTACTCAGTGTCTTGTCAGTTCCTTTATTTTTACCTTGTTCTTCTTTCCCATCAGATTATATTATCATATACTACTTCCTTGCACACTTCTTCCTGTAACTATAAATACGAAGATAAGAGTGACTCTGATTCTCTTGTCCTCTACATTACTCTTTTTAGAAAGTTGGCTTGTAAGGCACATAATATATTCTGTGTTTGGCACGGTACGCAATAAAAATCTGTAGAGATTACAGCTGGGGAGTTAGACCAAAACAAATAGAAGTACTACTGTGTATATCGCAGAGAAAATAGTGTAGATGAACTGTTGTAGTTACCTCTTCCTATGACGTTTTTCTAAGTTCACTTGACATTTCTTATTTCAAAACTTCAAAACATAGACTTGTGTACCAGGCACATGTACTGTTGGGTTGGCCAGAAAGTCATTGTGTTTTCTTCTGGGTAATGAAAAGCAAATTTTTCATGGGAAACAAAAACTTTATTAAGCAATATAGTGTCCATTTTGTTCAATTACCTTTTGGCATCTTTCAGGCAACTTCATGATTCCATGCTTGGAAAAGTTCTTATCTTTTCCGGCAAAAAACAGTTCTAAGAACAACTTGATATCCTTATCAGCAGTGAAAGTTTTACTATTCAAGGTGTTTTGTAAAGAACAAAACAAATGGTAGTCTGATTGTGTAAGGTTTGGCAAATATGGTGGATGTGGTAACGCATCCCATCCATGCTGCAACAGTTGCTGATAAGTGACCAAACTTGTATGTGGTCTAGCATTACAATAGTGAAACACAACACCTTTGCGATTCACGAATTCTGGATGCTTCTGTTTGCTGGCATCATTTAACTTGTCCAGCTGATGATAGTACACATCCAAATTAGTGCTTGTTGTTCCTTGGAAGCAGTGCAAAATACACAATAACTTTGAAATTTTACTAGACTGACAGCATAACCTCCCTTTGGTGAATATCTGCTTTTGAAGTGCTCTGAGCTGGATCATCATACTTGCTTCATGATTTCTTTTTCATTCTTCATTGTTGTAGATGATCTATTTGTCATCATCTATTAACATGCATTTCAAAAGTGGATCCTTCACAGTTCAAGAGAGAATTGCAGATGTCAACTTGCTCAGTGAGATTAATTTCTTTGAGCTCATGTGGTACCCAAATATTGACCTTCCTAATGTATCCAAGTTGTTTTAAATCATTTTCAAGACTCAATTTCAATATGTTAAGATTATCAGCAATCTCTCATGTCATTAAATGTTGATTGGATTCAATGAATGCCTTTCTTTATTTTGTCATTGTCAAATTTGATTAGCCTTCCTGAGCATGATGCATCTTTAACTTCAAAATCTCTGTACCTCTCTGTAAATTTAGCAAACCAGTTCTGACATTGCCATAGTTTTAAGGCATCTTCACCATACACATCACATAACTTTTTATGAGGTTGCACAGTGTTTTCCTCTTTGGAAGTAACATTGCAAAATATGATGAAAATGTTCCTTTTGCTTTTCCATTTTCTAATCAAAGTCAAATAAATAATGCTTACAGAATTGTGCACTTTCTTTTTCCAAAGTTACACATGCATTTGCAGTTTAAAGTGAAGTTATTTACTTTTCAAGACATTTAGATCCATCTACTAAAAAAAATAGCAATTACTTTTTGGTCAACCCCATAAATTGCACAAATTTAACATGCTTGATTGACTTTGGTTTTTGCAACAGATTTCTTTGGGTTATTTCTTAACTACAGTGCATTGAAAACTACTTTGTTTTATGTACTGTGTTAATTAACTGTAATTAAAAGTTAATTGTTAACAACTGTTCAGTTGCTGTAATGTGTGGAATTTACATGTTGCACTCTTACATTACCAGAGTACCTTATGGTACCATAGTCAGTCTATGATTAGGAAGATATTGGTAAATTTGGCAGAGATTATAGCCTGTAATCTACTCTTTTGTCTAGTTTTCATGAAGCCAGAAAAGCATGAAAATTATTTAGTTGATTAGTGATTCATTGGTACTGAGTAATGTGGCAAGCAGTGTTTGGAATGAAATTTTTGTGCTGTTCTGAAGACTTCGTGCCATTGACTTTCTTGTGCTTTTTCCTAATGGTAGATAAATCCTGAAGCCACTTAAAATCAGGAGAGTGTGTTAATTTTAAATCGTACATCCTGTAATATGTGTTGGGGGTAGTGTATAAGTATGCATACATTAAAATGTTCATTTAATTAATTTGAGAAAAAAATTGTCTTAGAAACATTTAGTTATTTTCATCAACTTCTTGTCTAATAGTGGAGAATAGTATTACTTCAGGTATTATCAGTTAAGGCTCTTGGGAATTTGTAAAATACTTTTGGATACAACTTGTTAAAAAGGAAAAGCATTTTCAAGATAGGAGAAACAAGCAAATTTGAAAATTAGTATCAGAAAAACTTCTATGTCTCTTGCATAGGATATTAAACTATTTAACTACCTTTAAATATATTGTTAACTTGTTCAGTTAAGATCTGAATTAAAAATTACTGGGGTGACAAATGTCATTGAGAATAATGGATGCTAGACTCTAAAAAGTTTAATTTGGTTAACAGCCAGGTAGGATTAATTTCCTTTATAGCATGTATTGGTCTCAGAATATTTACTGGAGTCAAATAACTATTATCTTTTATGATAGATCAGTATTTCTAAATAAGGCACAGCAAAGTGATCTTTAACGCTTAAAAAACCCAAAAGCTGATCCAGTCTGAGGTAGGCAATTGAATGTATTACTGCATGGAAAGCAGTAAGTTGTATTCTGCAAAGAATAGATGGCAGAGATTATCTGAATACCCCCTTGCAGCTAGCTCAAAGATAAAATGGTTTTGTAAGCCTGTTCCACTGACCTCCCCACTCCTGCAGCTGTGGAATGCAACCCACTGGATTATGTCTTCCTGCTAGCTAGCTCACAACTCTTCCATGTCATTGGAGGAATTTGGGATTTAACAGTTCTTGAGTTTAAGTTTATCCCAGGTCAAAGAATACTAATTGGACATTAGTCTTTACTGTGCAAGTTGCTATCCCCCTAGTCTGTGATGGAAGAGATTATTAGGATAATGTCCTACTTAATCTTTTGTTGCTGACATTAGTAATATCAACTTAATAAACTTTTTGAAAAACACCGAAGAGTAGTTTCGCAACATAGACCCAGGTCTGCAATCTGATTCTGTGCCCAGAATGTAGTACAGAAGGGTCTGTGAAAATAAATTTAAAGTTTATCCACGTATTCACTACATTCTAGTGTCCACACTTGGGTGTTACTATCCCTCTCCATCAGATAACAAATATTCTCATACTTGACCTCCACGTACTAAAAAAGGTTCCCAGGTCAAAAATTGCTCCTGCAATTGGCATAGTGTAAAGTATGCCACCCCCATGACTGCCTCTGTGGCACTAGAGTCACCTCAACATTAAATCAATTACTTTTAGAACCAGACTGGGACAACATGTGTGGCTGCACAAGAAAATATGGCTCCTATATAGCAACGCTTTGTAAAGAAACTTTTCTAGAAACTTGTGTATCCTTTGTGACGGTGCTACTATCATATGCCTTTATGTTAAAAGATGGTAATTATTTACTGTAGAAGTTAAACCCAGGAGAAATTAGAAATACTGAAATTAAAATGTGTTTTGTATATTTGCTTTTTCCTTTGGTGTGGTAAGACAACACTGGCATATTCTTCCTTCATTAGGACTTATGTCTTATTCAGGCCCAGGACGAATGTTTCATTAGTGTCTACAGTGCCCAGTCGTATATTCCGTTTTATCTCTACTACTGAGAATTAGCTCAACATACTTTTCAATGACAAAACTGTCAGTTTCTCAAAGGTATTTCAACAACTGTTGCAATAACCATGAGTTTCATAAGCATTAGTGCACTTTTTATAACCCCTCTGAATTAAGTGAGTACTATTCCCAGCATAAAAGATGGCAAATTGAAGTCAAATGCCATGGAAGTTAAAAAAGGGCACTTTAAGTCACTTGATTTTTCTGTGCTCAGAGGAGTCACATTTTGCTGGTAGAAACTCAACTCCTGCTGACTGCAGATACTTTCATGATTGCTTTACACATCTGCACATGAGGCCCCATGATACTGAGTCAAGCAACCAGAAAATGAAGAACCACTTGAGATAAATTTTGTTTGTGTGGCTTCATTAGTCCTACATAATACCACTGGGCAGAAACAGGGATATAGTCCAGTCTCCAGCACAGCAGTCTAGCTGCCTTGATCACGAGACCCTCCGTCTCTTCCTAAAATCCTGCCTCAAGGTATTTTCATGCAAGCACAAACAGCTTAGTTATTGTTGTTTATTTTATTACAGCTTGTTGGCTGGGCCATGGTTATTGATTGTAGTCCATTGCTAAGGTCAAGTTAAAGCCATAACTTACAGTAATGTAGCTGGGACTGAAGTTGGGATTGAGTGGATCCAAGGAAGGAGTAAGGAATGACAGTGGGTAGTTGGATGTATGTCTGCTATGTGGCTTCTTTTAAGTACATTTCCTATTCAGCTGTGTAGTCTGTGTCTCCAAAGGTTGTATTTTATCAGCATTTATCATAAAGTTATATGTTATTACCATTTTTAAGTAGTCCTGCAATACAAAACTTGAATAATTGATATCTCTAAAATAGCTTACTAAAAGGTTGGGTTTTTTGTCTCTCTCCACCCCTTCATCTTTCTGCAGACTATACTCCGTCCACTGCAAGCTTTATGCTCTTTCCAGCTTCAGCATGGTGCCCAGATCCATCACAGCAAGGAGCATCTTCTCAAAAATGGCTTGTATGACAAGCCAATGCCAAAAAATAAGCGCAAACTCAGAAGAATGAAGCTTTTGGTGAATAATGTTAAAATATAGGGAAACTGTACAGACAGTACAATGGGATTTATTTGCAGCTAGCAAATTATTATGAATCTGGATTTGATCCAAATGGTTGGCTGTACCTTTTATGCCCTTCATAGGCAAGAGTTTATCTTCCAATGTGACAAACTGTAATGGACAAGCTTTTTCATTTTTGCAGTAGGCCAGGTGCCTTTGTTCAGATGAGTGAAGATCATCCTTATTTCCTGTAGAAAAGAAGAAAATTCTGAGCATAATTTAGAGTTATCTCTTGGGTGACAAGTAGGATCTTCAGTATGACTGGATAAATTTACTTTTATCAGTACAAAAGACAAGGGATATGAATGTAATGCCATGTTAAGTCTTTAGTATTTAGAAGTATATTTAATCTCTGTTGACCGTTTTAACTTCAATATCTAATTACAGTAGGTTTTCAAACTGTAATTATTTATATTACTTAGTTCGCCTAAGCATAAAGCATGCTATTTGTATAGTTCTTTTTAACTTTGAGATTTTTATTTCTGACATTATTAGAATTCCTTTCTGTAAATTTATATACATTTTACAAGACAGTCAGGTTTAATTTGTCTCTCAGACTTAATTTTTAAATACTTTTTAGCAAAACCTGAATACTTCTGACTTTTAAAAAAGTGAATGTAGACAAATGCTTTTTGGAATTATTACTCAGGTGCTTCACTATTACTTGAGCAAAAACTACTCTTCCACAGAAGGGGACATCAATGATTATGAAATGAAAGGAATTAAACAAGCCCAGTGTAAACAGCCCTTTCAGAAGTATGGTGCAATGATAAATGCTTATGTCTGGATACAGCCTACTAATATAATTGCATATCCATTAGATTTACCTGTGCTCTTTAATTAGTTTTTCTAATAGTGACATAACTGTAATTCCTTCTAATGGGAATTGCTAGAAGCAGAAGAATTGGGTATTTTTACAAGCTTTGTGATGTAATATTTTATAATCTGAAGAAAAAAAAGTGAAATAAAGGTTTTGATGTTCCTTACCTCATGTTCATAACTGCCTCCTTCGTGAAACAGATGAAAATGCCTTATGTTTGTCTTTACTATTAGTTCCACTCTAGGTAGCAACATGGAAATAATTTGGTACTAATTAATCTTAGAAATAGATATTTTATCTTTAATTTATGAACTGCAAGGAAAGAAACTACAGAAGTGGGGGGTAAAAACACAGCTAACAAATATATTAATTGAAAGCATTTCTGCAATTAACAAAAGAGGTCAAAATTAGGTCAGAGATTTACTAAGAAGTTTGAGTTAACCCTGAGCTAATAGTGACCTTTTGTTTAGACATGGTTTCAGTAGTTTAATTTGTCTGCCTATGTTAGCAAAGTTTATATAACCTTTTTCTCTTCTCCTGGTCTAGATAAATGCTGTATCTGTTGCTAAATTCAGCAAACTTGAATTAGTTTTGACAAACCTGAAGCAAAACAGCCTCATTTGATTAATGATAGTGTAGATGCACTCTTGTCCATGCTGAAGCAGAGAAAGGGCATGTTTGTTCCTGTAGTGAAGCACAGTGCAGCCATCTCCAGGCTGGCTTAGAGTCTGAAGTTGCAGTCTTGTGCAACTGACTTGAGCAGCCTCCATTTCTGGGGTTCACATGGCTCTTGCTGGGCTGAGAATCTGTTTCCCCCATGCTCTAGGCCATGTTCCAAGCATTTCTTAAAGAAACAAGGTTAAGCTTTATTGTTAATGCTGTATTTACTTACATGGAAGATGTTCACATTTAATGTTGTATATGTTAATTCAGTTTACACTACTAGAAGAGTCTAAAATAATGTATCTTGCAACAAACATTGTGAAGATAATTTTCCTAGACAGAAGGCTAAATGTGTCTTTTCATAACATGTGAGTTTATATTATGGAGAACAGAAATAAATCTGTATTACAGCCTGGGATTCACAGACATCTGGAAAATGCCTTAGAATTACAGGATCATAGAAATAGTTGTCTTAATTGAGTTATAATCCTACATTAAATATTCTTGTGCTTGCAATCTGTGCAATTTTCATTTTTCAGCAAAGGACAAATTCCACACGGCTTACAATAAGCACTTTTTCATTTTGTTGATTCCTCTAGTTCTAATTTTGCTCCTGTGGTTAACAGAATTTGTGGGATCTAATGCTGGATGCATGGAAGCTTTTAATTGCTAATTTCCTGTGTTGTACAGTACTAGATCAATCACTATGCAGCAGTTGCTGAAGGAATGAAAAACAATTCATTGCAAACCTCCAGGCATTTTATATTTAGAGGTTTTTTTATGTCCCATCTCAGCTATAATATAATGATCACTTAGATGCAACACAGCAGTCATATAAAGTTCAATTTCAAATTTGTTCGAAGCTATTAAACACAAATATTACACTGTTTTTTACTTTTTGGGTGGAATTTTCATGGCTTTAAAATTATACACAATAGAAATATGTAAGAGGAAGAGCTTAGAAAGTTTATTTTCAGGTCTTTTAGATTCAGAATTTACCTCTGAATACCTTACCTCAAAGAAATACGTACTTCGAAGTCCCAACTATTTTGGCAGAAGTTGTATATGATGAAATAGGACTCTTTGCAAGCAATTTCTTTAGAATGAGTTTAATTTGCAGTTTTATTTTTCTGCTGTAGTAGTCAATATGTTTAATTTTTGACTTATCAAAAGACAAATTAGTCAAAACTAGTAGTTTAACAAGAAATTGATTAAAAAGAAAGGAATGCGTTTTCTTAGAATTTTTTGGTCCTTTGTCCTTGTTCACTTTATACTTCTAAATATTGCTACCAAAGTGAAATCTGTCTTCTGTGTGCCATTGTGTTTTGTGCTTTGAGGAACAGGCAACACGGATAGCAGGCTTTTGAAGACATGGACACAATAAAATTTTACAGAAGTGGGCATTGTTAAGTCTCCATATTTTCATCATCTGTAGGACAACATTTAAGAAAAAAGGCAAAGTTCGAAATCTTTCAAAATAAGAACGCAACCACCTTCTACCTTTTGTTTAGAAAGCTTCCCAATTAAAAGTGAACAGATGCTTGGGACAAATATACATTTGTTCTTTCTTCAAGATTTTACTTTCATTGCCACATAACCCCACTGGAATTCCAGCTGGAATATGGCGTTACCAGACAACCAAGAAATTACTCTTTTATTAACTTTCCTTTAAATAAAAAGAAGACTTTTCAACTGACTTCAAAAGGGGCAAAAATTACTTTAAGACCTAGAATTTTCTTCCCAACTGTTATATTAGATAAAAAATGGCTTATTCTGCATTATTTTCTACAACTTGCTTGCTTGCTTTGAAATTTAATTAAAAACTGAACTTTTTAAAATGGGAAGTGGTTCATACTTTTCTCTTGAGGTTTGTGTTTATTATGCCTACATACATGAATGCATATAAATTATATATTTGTTTCTGCTTTAAAGCAATAAAAGATCTGATTTACTGTGATAGTGTGCCACTGCGTCTCTACAGAATTTAATTTGTTGGCTTTTGCTGGTATCACACAAAGGTAACCCTGGTCTTTTTCTGTGCCTTTTAAACACCATTTGCTCTGTTAATGGAGAGTTGTGGTTTTTCCTATGCCATTTGAAGGAAAAGGTTCCTTTGTTATCCACTGAAACCTGCATGAAGACTAAATTGCTGTGGCAGTCTCTCAAGAATTTCAGTTTCAGAGCTCTCTTCTTTCTGCAGTAGTGTCTGACTCCTGTTTGCTACCCCACATCTTCTCACATTCTAGCATCCCCCAGGCACTGCATCTCCAGCTCAGTGTTCTACTGAGAGTCATGATCTCAACATCCTCTATCTCACACGCACTTTTTACTTCCTCAGATTGTTGTACTCAAGTGAAAAAACCCAAACCGATTCTGTTCTCATGCAGCCATTCCTCATCTTCCTGCTACAAAACCTGCAGTTTAGGGACTTCCATACACCCTTGCTTACCAAGTTTTTTCCTTGTGTCCCTTGTCACAATCCCTCCAAAGCCCTAGTTCTCACCTGAGAGCTACTTCTTTTATGCTGGGGGGACAGATGGCAGAGGGAAGTAAAGAGGGGAGGAGAGAAAGGTCTGTATTTTTTAAGAAGTTGATAAAGAAGCTTAGATAAAAATTGTGCCTGTTGCTACTATACTGCTGATGCAAAGCTTAATACTCATCACTATGTCCTGGTGTTCATTTAATACCAGGATCTTTCTAACAGTTTGACTTCTTCCTGGGGTATATCCTAGCTGCTTTGTTTTCGTGGTTTAAAATTCACTAAGGATTTCTTTGGATCCCTTTATATTTCATAAAAGATGCCAAGTGTGAGAAGGTACTTTTATCACTAATCAACAGAAAAATTGCTATACCTATGTGACTGCAATGCTTGCAGCACAGATGTGGCTTAGGCTGATATATATGCACCAGTTTATCTAGGTGGACCGTGCATACTGCACATCCTCTGTCGTGGATGTAAGAGGCAGCAGATGCTCAGTTGGAAGTAGCTTTGAACTCTTCTCTCTGCCCATGTAAGTAATAATTAAAAAACTCAGTAGCTGAAACAGACCATATGCTATGCTGTGACCTACTGTATCTGTTAGCTTTTATAGCTGAACAGAAACTGGGACATATCAAAGATCCTTTTGGGCTTGAATGCTAGTATTTATTGTCAATAAAGAGGTATATCAAAGAGTATATAGCTACAATTTAAAGCACATTAAGACATACCTACTCCTTTATATGTTAGTGAAACAGACCAGTATAGAATATTTCGCAAATCATTATATGTAAACCATTTGCTTATATACATGCATGTAAATGCAGATCATGTGTTTACAAAATACATAAGTAATTATTATTAGTTATCACCATCTTTTAAATAGGTTTCAAAAATAAAATTAAATTTCTATGACAAAAGAAGTCAGTGTTTCTAGTTCATTGTTTTCCTTTTGTTGCTGAAAGGAACATGTATAGAAATCAGAAGTGCAGATCAAAGTAATGGTAAATTTCTAGTTGGTCTTTTATATACTTTTAAAATACATTTATAAATGGATATATTAAGAAATGGGTCATATACTGGTTGTGATTAAGCATTTGCAGAATTGAGGTCATTTGTACTACGTGTGAATCTTCTTCATAATTATTAGCAGAAAGTAATGAGGAAGAAGTGATGCTGTAGCATATTAATTTATCAACTTAGGGTACTTTATTGTACTTGAAGTTGTCCTCTAAGGGAGTCTTAACTATGCAAAATCAAGTTCCTTATTCTTTTCAGTGCTGGGATTAGATAGCATATCTTGAGTTGGTGCTAGGTATGCTGGTGTATACCAAATGTGCAGTCAGTGTGGGGAATACTAGGTTTAGATTCAAAGATCACTTATGTAAGGTTATGTGGATTTTATTTTTCACTAAGAATGTCTATGGAGTAGGGATTTTTATTTCTGGTTTTTTTTTTTTTTCATTTGAGTGTAATAGGATTATGCAGAATGGGATTCTTACTGGTCATTCTGCTTCATTCTGAATTGTATCAATAATGGATTTGTTAATGGAAAGTTAAATTTTTGTTAATTTGCTAATGGTAGTCATGTACTATCAAAAAATAAAATTGACACTTACCATTTGTGACCCTTGCCTTATTCAGAGATATTTTCTTACTCTTTTTCTTTGACCATGCATTTGTAGTAGACAAAGTATGTACTTCAGTTTATCTTGAAAGAGTTATGAGATTCTCGTTCTGCTTGGCTTTGTTCACCTGCCTCACCCCAGACAGACAGCAGTACTGCCATCTGGGATTCATTCTTTGGCTCTCTGTGATCAGCAAGAGTTTGTTGTTCTTCCACCATCCAGGATGAACTTACACCTCTGACTGCAAAACTAAATCATTCCTGCCTCTCTGTTCAGACAGCAGTCATGTTTCCTTTTTGACCCTCTCACCACCATGGAGTCGTGGATGATATTTTCCAGAGCTGTTCTGGCACTGTTGGGGTATTATGGGCTTTTGATATGAGGAAGAACACAGTATGAGCATCAATTTCTGTTTACTAGGGGTTTATCTGAAATGGAAAAAGTAAAAAGCTAGTATTTTTTCAGTGATAAAGGACAAAATATGAAAGTGAACTTTTAAGGACCATATTTTACACCTTGCTTAGGAGCAAGTAACAGGAGGTCCTTGCTTATGTGCCCTTCACAAGATGCAAGAAAAATCACAGTCCTTCTCTTCAAGGGAATAGAAAAACAGTTCCTTCTTTCTATCTCTAGAGGCATGTATCAGTTCAAAGAAAGAGGGAAAGGGGATGTCTATTCTATGTAGCTCAAAATTTTAACACTGTATATTAATGCTCTAGAAGTGAATCTGTGGATGGATGCATCCTTCACTTTAGAACATGTCTGTCCTGTTTTAAGTTTTTAAGGACTTTACATCAAGAGAAAGTTAAGCACATTTAAAAATCAAACAAGAACCATTCATTTACCTACCATCATTGTTTACCTTGGACATAAACTGATCTGAATAACTGTTATTGTTTCACAGTGTGTAGCTAAGAAAATTATACCTAATTCAAAGTGACAGCAAAGTTTGGGAACAGGGAATTGGGTGTTTCTGGTTTTGTTTGGTTTTTAAGGTGACTCTAAAATTCAGGAGCACTGGAGAAATTGTTGGAAAAAATTGGATTGGACATGGAGAGATGTGTAAGTTACAGATTCAGAGAGTTTAAACCTTGCAATTTGCATCTGCTCTGACTTCCTTGCACTTCCAAGTCAGAAAAAAATTGTAGTGTGAATGCTATAACCTTGCAGAGAACTAACAGAGTCTTCATCTTTATATTCTGTTGAAATAATAAAAAAGGTCCTGTGCTGCTCTTTGCATAGTTATGAACTTCACCTTTGTGAAGCATTGGATTAAATTTTGGTGATTTGGATTGAATTTGCTGCACATTTTACATTTACCTTTGATTTTTTGCCTGTAAGATACTGAGTATGTTCTGTATTCAAAATTGCTGAAGCAACCATAGGAGATGGAAACCTAGTTGCATCTTGTATATGTCTTCAGCTTTCAAGAAGAAAAATCATCCTCCTGAAGTAATTGTATGAATTTTGTCTATTCAATGGCAACAGCTGATTTTCATCGCCTTTGTAAGTTCATCTGAAGTTAAAATTGTTACTAGTTCCTTTAGTTTGAGAGAGTGATTATTTCCTAGAAGTAGACATTTGGCAAGTAGTTACTTATATCAAATTGTATTTATGTAAAAATGTTATTAATATCTGCCTATTTGTATTTATTCAGTAATTTTTAGGAACTTTATAATCTGCACAACAGATTTCCCATCTTTTAGTTCTGTTTTTGATGTGTGGCAGGTAATGGACATTCATGAATAAATGCCTCATACA
>NW_010208021.1:25580-27773 GCF_000695765.1 Mesitornis unicolor
TCTTGCGGAAAAAAAATGCAGTGCTTTTGATTAACATTGGAACTTAATAAAGGGGAAAAAATAAAATATGACAGGAGTGTTCTTTTGCGTGATTCTTCCAGTTAAGTTGATGATTTCTACAAGGGAATGCCTCATGAATAATTCAGGTAAGATGAAAGCAAGTGCCTTGCTGGCCAATGACTCAATGAAGAAATCATGTTGGAACCAAAGCATCCTATGTAAAATGCATGGAAGTCTTAATGCTGATGTTTAAGTATTAATAAGTTTTGTCCTGTAGGATAGCCAGAGGTGCAGGAAGGTTGAACTCTAAACAAGATTTGCATGTATCACTTCTGAAGCTACTCATAAATGCTCTGTTTTAAAATGGAACAAAGTGGATGGCCACTGTTGCTTAAACACCAGGCTGCAGATCTCAGGCAAGTAGAACTGGCTTTTAAAAGAGAGCATGGTGACAAAATTTTGCAGATGTGTATGGAATAACTATAGGGAAGAAGCACGTATTCCACTCTATATTACTCTGCTCCCTGAAGAGTTAAACTTCTTTCTGTAAATAATCTAAGCAGGAGCACAAGCAAGCTTTAATAGAAATCCAGTATCTTTTAAAAATGATCTATGATAGCTCACGTAAGAAATGCATAGTAAATACGAATTGTTGTGTTTTAATTTCCATATTTATTTAATATCTTTGTTGTGCAAATATGCACAAGTTGCGAATACAGCCTGTAGATCCTTGAGTTATACAGAAGATAACTGTTATCTGAGAATCTTTGAGGAGTTTAAAAGGTTGCTTAATTTCTGCATTTTCATTATGGTGCCAAAATCTGCTAACATGCTTATTCCTGAAATGAGTTTTTGGTGAGATAATGGGTCAATTGTGCCATTTGTATTTATCTGTTTCATTAATGCATTTTGGTAAGGCTAGAATTTATCTTGCAGTGACTGTGGCTATTGAAGGTCTCTCTAAGGTACAGCTGAAGACTGCTCTTTTCCTTCTGCTTTACCATCATCATGGTTTTGTACACTAGCATAAAGACTTCACTGCAGCATGTAAAATTTGTTTCAACATCCCAGAGCTGAATTTGTTTTCTAATCCACATTCAAAAGCTCAAAGCAATGCCTGAATAGCTACAACAGCAGATTTTTCCCCTCCTCAAATGTGTTTTCACAGAGGTGCTACCACCATCGCTGATGGGCTCAGCTTTGCCCAGCAGCCTTGTCCAGCCTCAAGTCTTCTCCCCCTAGCCTCTCCAATTAATCACTCTGGCTTCTCAAAGATGTCCTCTGCCATGCCGTGGGGCAGTCCCCAGCCAGTTCTGTGTCGATAGCACAGGCTGGCCAGGGGGCACAGGAGGATGTACCCTGCCTGGGCATGGTGATGGCTGTATTGCTGGATGGTGACAATGTGACATGCTGGTGGAGGGGACCCCCATGCCACACAGGAGGAAGCCCTCTGGGGTACTGACCTCAAGGCAGTCTCTGTGCCCAGGGCAAGGTGCTGTTGCTGCCCTTAGTGGCCAATCACTGGGCACAGTTGGGACAGCGTGCTGGGCTCCTCCTGGTGACCTTCCTGTGCAGCAGGTTCCTGGTGTCACCATGGCAGGGCCAATAGTGAGGTCACAGCCTGGCCTTGGCGAGGGTCTTCTCCTGCTGTGCCACAAGCAGCCAAGTGGCTCATTAGTTAAGGGCAATGTTGCCTGTGCTCTCAGCCTGGAGGAGTCCAGCAGAGCCCTTCTCTGCTAGGACATGGCACTGGGCCTGCTGACAACAGATGGTGTTCAACTTTCTCAAAGGGGGAAAAGGATTCTCTCTCATGAGTTGGCTGGGCTCATTGAGAGGGCTATAAACTAGGTTCGAAGCGGGAAGGGGATGAAACCAGGCTCACTAGAGATGAGCCTATGGTTGTCATGCCGGTGTTGGAGGTGAAATCAATAGGTGAAATCAAGTGTATCTATACCAATGTATGCAGCATGGGGAACAAACAGGAGAAGCTGAAAACCATTGTGCAGCAGGATAGCTATGACTTAGTTGCCATTACAGAAATATGTTGGGATGCCTTTCATGACTGGAGTGCTGCAATGGATGGCTACATTCAGAAGGGACAGGCGAGGAAGGAGAGGTGGTGGAGTGGTTTTGTATGTGTATTGGGTTTTCTGACAGGGGACTTTGGTTGTGTCTTTGATAATGGGGGAAGGG
>NW_010208022.1:0-42121 GCF_000695765.1 Mesitornis unicolor
TATATTATTTATATAATGGGATGTCAGGTTTTTTCTTTGTTGGGAGTAAGTTCTGCTATGGCTTGCTGCAACAGTGCTCACTCTCTGAGTAGGATATCTGTCTACTTATGCAGCCTTCATTACTCCTGCACATGAGCACCAAATCCATTAATATTATATATTAATATTTATGGGTTTTATCATTATTCACACCACTGTGAATTCAGAAATTCCTCATTTTCTACTGATGGGAATTTGGGATTCAGAAATACTTCTCAACTAGAGAACAATCTCCCAGGCTGACATCCTAAGAAATACTAATCTTCATATTATTCAGTGCATGAAACAGGAACGAGGGAAGGTAATAGACTGGCTTCTAGTAACTTCTTCATAGTGAAATGTAAAAAAGGAACATCACCTGTGATGAGGTGATTTTTTTTTTTTTTTCCCTCCTCTGAATGGTTGTTTTGGTTGACCTCCCATAGGAAGGGAAACACAGAATTTAGGGAAGAGGAGGAGCCACAAGAGCAATCATAGGTTGAAACCAACTGAAGGGGAACATTAAGCCGAGAATGTAATGCGATAAGAAAATCGTTAGAGACTATATTAACAGTCATTAATGAATAAAATACATAGTAGCTGTCAAAGAAAGGGAACTAATGTTGAAATCATATTGTACGGCAGCTCAACTGCTGGCTGCTGTGGTCTCCCGCTTCCTGATGCTGGGTCTTCTGCTGATCTGTTTCAACATGTTAATAGCAACAACTTGATTAGCCAGCTTAGCAAAGTGAAACGAGTTGCCCAGGGGTCTGATGACTGCTGGAAGGGACAGGAATACAGTCAGCCATAGTTATGTGTAACTTTGTAACAACCTATATATTGATGGGCAGTCACAACATAGAAGATACAACACTAAAAAAAAAAAAAAGATACACCTCCACATCAGCATCTGGTTAACCTGCACTGCTGATTGTATTCTGAAAGATTGTCCTGTTTCATCTCCACTCCCTGCACTCTCCTCTGATGGCATTTGGCTCACAGGAGTTTCTGCAAGCTCCCAGTTTCACACCTCATAGCAAACAACTGTGTGCGAGACCCAAGCTGGCAGGTTGAGATGGTGGATCAAATCCTCCTCTCATGGAGAAAATCTACCCTGCCAACTGTCTCATTGAAAAGAAACACTCAAAAATACTGTGGAGAACAAAAAAAGAAGGAAAATGGCGAAAGCTATAGGAAATGATATGGAAAAGACTGAGTGCTGTATTTGGATCTGTTGTCCCTTGACCCTTGATCCATGTTTAACAAAAAAAGTCTCAGCCAATGAATGGACAAGATCAAATAGGTTTTCCATTGGGCTTAAAATGCAAACTATAACATTCCTGCAGTTCTGCTTTTTAGCCAATGGTTATCCAGAACACCAAAATTAGGTAACAGTAAAAACCAAAATGTCTTGAATAAAAAAGTTCAAGATCAGTCTAGTCCCTTTCTAATGCCCTCTTACTTAAAAATTTAATAGTTCTTGCCAGGGAGAGCACTTTTCAAAGGACTCAGAGGAGGCATCAGCTTTTCCCTGAAGTATTCTGCTTGCATTGAGTGTCTTAGAAGATCTACTGCTTGGGCAGGGGGTGGTGGGGAGGCACAAATGCGGGTGTTCCCATCTGTCTGTACTATATTGATTTTGTTTGTTTCTGAAGTCTGTGTGGGTAGGTGCCATTTCTAAGCCAGAATAACAAATTGTGGTATGACATGTGGAGATCCACATACCGTCTGGTAACTGGGGCCGACAGACAATACAGACAGCACAGACATGGGAAGGAGCTCAGTTGGATGTCTGCAGCACTGCTGCTTTTAGGCTAGCTGTAGTAGTTGCACTGTCCTCAGAACACCAGCTGGACCTGGGAAGTTAGAAACCTTAGAGTGATTGGAGCAAATTATTCTCCCTTTCTAAGGGATAGGCTTATAGTCTTTTTGCCGTACTCATGGATTCTTGTTCCTCTGCAGGCAAATTAAAACTCTTGTTACATGTTCACAGAGTTGATGCATAGATGCTCCACCCTGCTTTAACTGACCTCACAGACACCTGTGCCTTCATTCTTGGCCCACTTCAGTCTTTCTTTTTCTAATGTTGGCTGCCCTGGCAATCTGATGTTCTCATGTCCTGTTACATCATGTCTTCAAATCCTTCCTGCCTGCTTCAGGCTATAATTGCTAGTAAAGCTCCATTTGCCTTTCCATTTTTCTCCCTTCAGCCCCATTACTTTGATCTCCCCTCCCTGGAAGCTGCTTTCATCTTATACTGCTTTTGGCTTTCAGGTTTTTTTATTAAACTTACCTTCTCTTTTTCAAATTTATCTAGTGTTGTAAAGATGCTGGCACTTCACAGAGACAGCAGAAATATTGATCATACTGTTCAAAACTCCATCGTGCAAGATAAATTAACTTAGGAAACAAGCTGATGTGACAGTCAGGGAATGGAAGTCTGAGGGTGGAAATGTGATTTTGTCTTGTGTAACCCACACAGCTTTTTGGGTTTTTATCCTGTCCTCCTGTGTTTAGAAGAGGTTAGAGTTCTGAAAGAAAGATTAAGGATATTTAGTATGATGAAAAGAAGAGATTGTGCTATACATGAAGGAAACCTTAAACATGATTTAGAATGGCAATGAAGGTGAGATAGCAAGAATACTGAATTGAGGCTGGAAGTGTAATTTCAGATTTATGGATTTTTTTTCTTCGATTTTTGTTTAAAAATCTTTGTTCCCTTGTCTTCACTGCAACTCTAGCATGGTTTAAAACAATTTTGGCCTTATTTAATTGTCTGTGTTTATGTGGCTAGAAGACAGAAAATGCAAGTGTAGCTTGGATTTGTGAAAGATCAAATAGGTGGTAGTCTGAAGAGTATGGTGGGAGGACCTTAAAGGTGAGAGCAAAAAGCTTCATTTTATCGTGGAAGTGATAGAAATAAACTGAAAAGAATTCCAGGTGAAATGACATGTGAGAGTACAGAGGAAAGATTTGAGGTACAGGATGTTGGTTGGACAAGAGAAAGTGAGTGACAAAGATAGATGCTTCCTTACACTAACTAATGTGGACATTATGGACATTGTAGAAATGAGAGGAAAAGAAGACTGAATTTGGAAAGTGTTAAAGGAGGGAAACAAAGTGATAAAACAGTTGCTACATCCAGCTCTTTTCAGCTGAGCACATTGACAGGACCAGAGGCAATGGGCACAAACAGAAACAGAGGAGGTTCCCTCTGAACGTCAGGAACGCTTTATTATTACTGACAGGGTGACCAAGCACTGGCACAGGTTGCCCAGTGAGGTTATGGACTCTCCCTCCATGGAGATATTAAAACATGGTCAGAACACGAGGTCAGCTGGCTGCAGGTGGCCCTGCTTGAGCAGGGGTTTGGACCAGATGACCTCCAGAGGTCCCTTCCAACCTCAGCCATGCTATGATTCTGTGATCTGCTCTTGGAAAAATTGACTTTATGATGTCTCTTTTTGGATATTGTTTTATTGCCCTTTTTATGAAAGGTGAAATAGCTTTTAATAATTAATACCTTAGAAATTTTTTTGTGTTAAAGAGGTCTTTTTAGTCTTGATGAAACATGAACCATTGTGTATCCAGAAGACTTTTTAAAGTATTTATCTAATGCAGATGGTTCGTGAAACACTAAGGATCCATAAAAAGTGTAACACCTCATTCTGTCGTTATGCTTGTGCCTGGAAAATGTTTTGAGTTTCTAACAATACAGTTTTACATTGATTAATTTTAACTGCCTGAATATCAAGCTCTTAGAAATACTAAAGCTCATGAGTTGGGCTGGTTGCATGTTTCCTGTAGTACTGTACTGATAAAGTTTGAACATCACAAGTTGCTGGCAAGTGATAACATCTTTATTCCCCTTTCTCTCTTCCCCAGTGCACGTGCGTGCACACGCGCACACACATTATTAATATATTTTGTTAATATAATTGAGTCAATTTGCTATCACATTTCTCTGTGCGCTGTCATTCTGTTCTGGTTCTGATGTATGTACGTGAAGAAAAAAACTACCATTTCCCTGAGCATAAGCTAATAAACATTTTTAATCACCTAAAATTCCCAGTGCAGATTAATAGGCTTGTGGGGCAAGCTGTGAGTGGTATTTAGAGATGGAGGGAAGGAGTCCAGAGGAGCAGATGGTAACCTGGGATTGGCAAACTTTGGAAAACTTCTAGTGGGAGAAGTCTGGAGTGGAAGTGTCTTAGTAAATTTAATGTTGGTTTGAAATAAGAAGGAAGTCTATGCTGAAAGGCAGAGAGAGTGAATTTGCTTGTGTTACATATCATAGAAGCACAGAGTATCTCAAGTGGGAAGAGACCCATAAGGATCATTATCACCCTTGAAGATTTGCTTTTGTCTAATAAGCAGTGGTTTTAACCACATACGGACTGTAAATGAGTAAATGTAGTTGTGAGAGCTGTTGAGGTTCTATGCAATGCTCTGTTTATCCTCTAACTGATTTGTAGATACTATGAGAAGTGTGTGAGACCATTCAAAAATATATTTGGCCAAAAATCTACGGGGAAAATTACAATTAAACAAATACATTTCAAGGAATAGTGGCATGCGGCCAGCATATTGGCAGTTCATAATGGTTGTATACAATTTTAAAATCCTGATTTATTTTAAAAACTTTTCCTTTATAAGTTTATTTTTTTTCTTTGCTATTTAAAATCTGTCCTTTGCAAACCGTGCATTCCTAATGATATTTAGCTTTCTTGGGTACATAGAATTTGAAGGGTTCTTTCTGAATAATGCTCACTCCAGTAATGATAGTAGTGCTTGATCATCTGCATCCAAGAGATTATCTCTTAAAATAAATTGTACTGGTTTTACATGGCAGTATTCTTGAGGCTTCAAAATGCTGCTGTTTTTATCAAAATAAATAATTTCTAGTGCACATTTATTTGTGGTTTATTTCTCTTCTTTATTTTAAATAGTAATTTTATGGTGATATTCACCCTACTTACGTAGGTACAGGGAATAGTCATGTCACCTCTGAGCCTTTGTTTTGCTGGATTCAAGATACCAACTTTCACATTGCACAGTGGAGTGGGGCAGATGTTGCTTAGCTGGCAGAAATTCAGAGTAATAAGTGCAGGTGGTACAGTGCAGCGCAGTGAAGTCCTATCAAAACTAGTGCAGTCATGCTGGGTTCTGCCATCCGTGAACTACAGTAAGTTTTGCTTTTATTTTAGTACAGTTTGACCCTGCTATATCAGTAAAACAAGAAGCTTGAACCAATTTAAAACTACTTGATCAAATACAGTTCACTGAGAAAGGAAATGGGATCTTGTGTGTTTTCAGTGCATCTATTATGTTGTAGATAAAAAAGTTTTGGATTTATTATACATTTCAGCAATGATGGAAAAACGTTTTCTATAAAGAAAAAAAAAACACAAACCAACAAAACCATTTTAAAATAAACCAACAAAACCATTTTAAAATGTGTGTTTTTTCTGTAATCCAGATAGAGTCTTAATTCGAATAAAAGACCTGACAGCGGAGAAGGCTGATGAAGTGGTTTGGGTTCGTGGCAGAATCCATACAAGCAGAGCTAAAGGTGAGATGTCTCTAAGGTTTTTATTTTTGTTTCCTCATACTGTTAGTATAACCTGAATGTTTATTTTGGCTTCATGACCTGTTAGTTATGTCTTGCATACAATGTGTTTTTAATATAAATGTATCAGTTGTCAAGCCATATTTATTCTGCTGCTTATGAATATTTTCACTATACATTTTCTTTGACACAAAGATCTATGTTAAAATTTCAGAATTATTACTTTCAGTTACCAGTATCTGATTATATTAATTTGAACGTAAAATAAGAAATATAATCTTTCTTTAAGACAAAGGGAAAATCCTTTTATAGGTTCTCAGTAGTGTGGGCTGTCATACTTGGCTGTGGGACAGCCATATTTCTTCCCTGGAATCAGAAGTCCTCTCTGGAGATTAGTTTGCCATATGCAAACTTAAATAGGCTTTGGCCTTTTCAGTTGACATGAGATGCTGACAGCTGTTGTACTGCTTTCAGTTATGTTTGGCACCTCTTTAGTGAGATATAAATACCTTGTCTTCCCAAGAGTTGAAAGAAAAGAGCATAAAGAAATTATCTTCATAAATGAAACTTAATAGTAGTCTTAGAATTGGAAATAATACAAATTAGGGGTGAGAATCTAGTTCAGAATATTGTCACAGATACCAGATGCATTTCTCTTTTTGAGGCTTGATTTTCTTAAAAAATGTCCCTCTTGAGTGTCTGTACTGCAGTCAGTTAAAATAAGGAATTGCATGTAAATACATACATACAATGCACTTTTTAATTTGTATTTGAATCTTTAAATTTAGAGAGTCTTATTGTGATTTCCTCAGTAGTTCTGTAGTGTGGTCTTCCATGGAAGTCTCTCTTTGTTAGGTATAGAAATTGTCAACCCCAAAAGGTGTGAAAGCCATGGTAACTACAACTTGAAGTTGTTCAGACTGGAGACACTCAATCTAATTTAAATGTTACTATCAGTATACAAATAAGAGTATCCTTATGGCTTTTTCTTTTGCAGTTGTAGGAAGAGTTCAGACTATTAACAGAATTTAGTATATTAAAGACAGGCGTTTATGCAGACCTTTAAAACAATGTGAAGTTCAGTGATTGTTTATGACTGTCTCTGTATTCCATTTATATGCAATATCTTGCATGGTATATGCGTTTACTTCAGAGTAACATATATGTAACATGGCAGTATTAATTTACAATAATCTGTTTGTAGTCTTTCACCATTGAACTCAGGCAAAACTATTGTTTTTAATGCAAAAACAGTGCTTAGTTTCAAAAGTATTCAACACAACCTGAAGACTGAAATAAACAGAGTTGATAATGGGCATGAAAGTGTTCTTTATTTATTGATTGTACTTCTTGGTCTGACAACACAGAACAATTCTGACATTCAGGGAATGCCATATGCTTGTTTACTTAAGCTTTGGGGGAAAGAATCTTACAAGAAAAGCAAATGTTTAAGAGTAAAAAGTAATATTAGCCTTTCCCACACACATTGTGGTGCTATTCCTACCATTATGGAAAAGAAAGTCTTGCAGGAAAATGGAAACTCTTACAGAAAAATAACTTTAATTTTTCTCAAAAGCTCGAATATGGCTTCTGAATAACCAACATATCATCTTTATTTAACCCTGTCTAGTTCTGACCAATAAACCAAAAAAAAAAAAAGAATGTGAACAACTGCAGAATCCAGCTGTCTTGTATGGCAAGCCACTCATGAAGTCTGATGGAAGTTAACTGAAGGATGTGTAAAGAATGGAGTGTTGGGAATTTCTGTGTGTTGTACTAAAACTGAAGTGCTTGGGGCCCTGTGGTTTTTATAGTAGATTGAATAAATGTTATTTCTGGCTTTGTTTTAAAGCCAGCCTAAGCTACTGATCTCGTTTATCATTGAAAAGCAGTTGGGTAAATCAGTCTCGGTTCTGCCAGGCAGCTGGGACTTGCAGAGTATTAGACTTGAACTTGTATTTGGTTTATGAATACAAAGATTTATAAAACATCAAAGTAGTGTGTATGGAAATAAAGGGTACCACCAAGAGCAATTTAAATACTGGACCAAATTTTATACTAAACCATACAAAGTTTTCTCTTTGGCAGATGTCTGTAACTGGTAATGCATTAATTTATATTACCAAACATTAATTACACTTTATACAAATTCCTTCCCACATCCTTTTCTCTCACAAGGTCTTGTGTCATTTGCTACTTAAATCCAAAAAAGGAAATGGATTCCTGTTGGGTTTTATTTGCTTGCTTTTGACGAGATTCTGTGTGTGGTGTCTTCTCTTAGTTGTTCAGAGACTGAACGTTCCTTGCGTTAGGCTGAGTCAGACTTTTAAAATCAGCTTTCTTTTGAAACCTTTCATCTTTTTAGGCATTCTTGTGGGACATGGTATTGGTTTGTTTCATATAAATTTAGAGTAGTTTACTGTTGAATGTGAGTAAAGTTGGTCTTAACTTTTCTCTTAAATACTATGTAAATTTTTTTCTCGCTCTGATGCTTCCTTTTTTCCATCACTTGATCTGAAAAGGCATCTAATCATGAACTAGATTTGATTATGACTTGTCTTTTCGATACTTTATTTTTGCACACATTAGGATCTTTTGGGAAAAGTTCTGTTTCCTCCTACAATCTTTGTAACTTTGATATTTTAACTGTTCCTATCAGTGAGGTTTGTTTGATGACTTATCTTCTGTGTGATTAGAAATAGTTATATTCTACAAAACATCCTCTTTCCTCATGAAAACAACTACTGTTAGTCATGACAGAAAGATTTGAGTCCTTTTATAATGCAGATGTTGACCAGATTTCTAGTGTTTAGGCTTAAATACAACTGTCAGACTTTTGCTTCTGATTAGTATGATAACAGGCCCCTCCACTTATGTCACTGTCTTCTTCATAACTATCTTCAGGTGTGTAGTTTTTGTTTGAACACCTAGTACAGCTGAAACTTCGATCATGTTTTGCTAAATTATTCATGACTGAAATCATGAAGACAAATACTATTTTCTAGAAAACACTGTATCAGACCACACTGTAAATAAGAGATATTGAGATGTCAAAGATGTGAGATATGCCTAGCTTATCCAAAGAAAGTTGGTATATTGTATCCTATGGAAAAACTGTTCACATGCTGGATCTGAAACAGACATGTATATTACTGAAGGCTCTATTTAACTTCTGAAGCCTGTACTTTTCTAATTTAAATCTGACTTAATGTTTGCCTGCAAGAAATGCTTACATCCATACCATATTAGCTTCTTTACTTAGATATGGAAGCCTCTGTAATATGGAAATAATTGTACTCCATTTTTCACAATATGGAATTAATTTTGTTGCATTTCTGGACTCAGTCATAGGACAAGTTTAGTTATTTCCAATAATTACGATGTTAGTTTTTAATAATATTTTGTACCAGTTTTATATATTGGTTTTTATTTCCATAAGATTGTATGTCAAATGTTCTGCATTTATCTTCTGATACTATTCAAATGATCTGCAGCTATGTGTCAGGAATGGGAATCTGTATAATTACAAATTAAAACTGCAACTGGCTTTTTAGTGTTGGTGTTCAAGTTAGATATACATTGATTTTAATGTTTTACAGTCTTAAGTCAGCAGTTACTGGGAAATAACGGTATAACAAAGCTGCTGGCTTCTTCCTATTCTCACCATTTAAATGGAAATGTTACACTGTTATGAGTCAGAACTCAGAATTAAAATCATATTGATGCATTTTATCAGATACTGGTACAACAATGAAGTGTTTGTTGTTAATTTCTCTCTCTGAGGAAAAAGCATTTAAAATCACCATATTTCCTTAAATCTAAGTTAAGGAGTCAATGCTTATTAGAGATGCGAGGAGTAATATGAAATGATTGTAACTCCCAGCTAAACAGATTAGAAAGAGCTTTGTGGTCTTGGAAATACCCATTTTAAAAGTCAACAAAGTGCATTATGCTCTTTGTAAATTATTATTAATTCCTATTAAATTCTCTTTTCCTTAAGCTGTTCATGAATAAATTGCTCTTATGGGAATTTTTACTTTACTTGGGTCTTTTAGGTTCTTGTCATTCACCAGAATCAATACTCCTTTTGTTCCTCTTCATTCTGAATGCGCGGTGTATTATAGAATGAACATTGTTAGTTTAGTCCCTGTGGTGCAAAATCAGGCCTATTTCTCTTAGAGAAGCTTTGTAAAATGAAATCTACAGCTTTAATTTGAGAAGATGAGAAATAAACTTCTTTTAAAATAATGTAGACTTGAAGTAGTAGTGAGCAAAGCAACAGGGAAAAGTATTATTTATTTATTGGAGTTGAAGAACAATAGTTATTTTAAAAGTTATGAGTTATAGTGTTTGTTTTGTCTAGATACTGCTTGTCATGTTTAGAAAATGTCCATTCACATATTTGTGGATGCAAGGCAGAATTATTTTATTTATCTCAATGTAGGGGGGGGTGTGTGTGTACTTGCAGAGCTGACCAGTTTGATGCAGCTATTTGGGGGGTCAGGGGTGGTGAGGGAGAGAAACACTCATACACTCCTCCCCTTAAAAACTCAGCTTAATATTAAAGTAGTACTTTTTCTCATTCACAAAGACCTCAAGTAACTTGTCCTTAATACACCTGTGTTGTTTTTCTTTGTATTCAGGGAAGCAGTGTTTCTTAGTCCTGCGTCAGCAGCAGTTTAATATCCAGGCTCTTGTGGCTGTGGGACAGCATGCAAGCAAGCAGATGGTAAAGTTTGCTGCCAAGTAAGTAAGCAATTATATCCTGTTGTCAGAGTAAACAATGGTGGGAACCAGGACTCCCAGGGGTTGGGACCATTTTCACACATTAACATCAATGCTTCGTTTGTTTTAAAATGTAGTTATTTAAATTGTCAGCTCACTATTGCGTTGAATACATTACACTGACAAAAGATAAAATAGAGAACAGGCTTGAAATTCATTCTGAACTGCTGAAGCAGCATTCTCTCGCCATAGACAACCTACATTTACTTTCAAGCTGGCTAACAAAAAGTCTGGCAGGCTGAGCTTAGTGGGACACTTCATTTTGTGTGTGGTATTTGTGTGTGTCTGCACATGTTCGGGGTTTTTCTTCTACAAGATGTGTGCACTAGTAATGTGTTTTGTAGCTAGAACTGATGTAAAGAAGTTCCATATTGCAAGTGGCTTACTGAGTTGAAGAAATTAAGAGTTGCTTCTGTGCACTGAATTAATCTTATTTATACCTTCTTTTTGGCACTAGAATGTTTAATGAGGGATTTAAGTTACTTTTAAAAATATTGGGGGGGGTAATAGTTAGACTTGCCAATTAAACAAATGTTTGCTGCAGCAATTTAAATTCAGTTATTGGTTTTATTCTTAAAGAAAAAAGAAATTACCTTCCCCTGCTACTTGCCTCAAGTGCTTTCAGATTGTCCAGTACTAAATATACTTGCGTGACAAAGGTGTTTTTATAGTAGAGCTTTTAATCATGTATATCTACTTCTTCACAAATAGAAATGTGGATCAATTTGGTGCAATAATACGTTTAACATGTGGCACTTGAGTTGCTTCTTTGTAGTTCTTGGCACTACTCTCATGGCTGGGAAGGGAGCCCCCAGTAATTAGCTGCAAAAGTGCTACAGCCTTCAACCTTCAATATGTCAGCGAGAGGAGGGGTTCATTATAGCATAGACTTCCAGAAGCCAAGTTAAGAAGGTTGGAATAATGCTGCCGCTGCTGCTGAGGTTCAAGGCTACGGGAAAACAGAACCAGCAGTGTTCGGTGTTTGGCGGTGCTCAGTGTTGGCAGTGGCAGTGTGAAGCATGCTGTTTACAGGTGTTTAGGAGCCAAAATGGAGTGTTCTGTTTCTTGGTGAAATAGTTTGTTCTCTCCAGTGCTTAGAATCTTTCAAAAGAATTAAGTGAATAATCTACTCCTTCCCCAATTCATCTCCCTCTAACCTACCAGCAGTCTGTCTGGACTCTCTCCACAAGCTTGCGCTAACAGAATAATGAAATAACTCTTGTGATACTCTCCTATTCTCCAGTTCTCTCCAACATCTCTCTTTTTTACTTTTCTTAATGTTTCTTTCCTCTACAACTGAATTTCTTATGTTTCATGAGTGGCAGAACTCAGTGAGTAGGAGCTTATGAGAGAGAAGTTGGTCCTCACTCTTTTCTTCCATGTGCTGACTCTGCCACTTGTAAGCCTTCTTTTTTTTTTTTTTAATATTCACTTTTTTTTTTAACTTATTAGCTTCCTTTCAGGTTAGTGATTTAAACTAGGGCATGGAGGTCCAGAGCTAACAGGGAGTGGTAAGTTGTGGAAAAGACTAGAGGGCAAAGCTCCTTTCTGTTCTGGCAGCAGCGAGCTGTGAAGTCAGGTGGAACTTCATCCTTAGGTTCTATCCAACTCTGTCATCTTCCCACTTTTCTTGGTGTCACAGACTTGATTTCCTCTGAGTAGCCAGACTAAATCCTGATGCTTCAGCCTCTGTTAATTTATAGCATGCATGTTTTACTCATCATTTGTGCTTGCATGCTTAGCATTATGTGCTCTGAATGCTAGAACTTTCTCTGCTACACCCTTCTGGGCTTTCTTTTGGGGTTTTGCTTTTGTTTTTTTTTTTTAATACCATTAGCGCAATCATCTGCTCATGATTCCTTCCCATCAACAAACTTATTTATTACGTGCTCTCACTTTTTTCCAATGTTTTATCTTCTACAGTGTTGTTTGATACCACCATTGCAGCTCTTGTCCTTCAGAGGCGGCTGCTGCCCCCTGACTTCTGAGTGCACTTGTGGTCACTGTGTCAGTAACACCTGAAGCACAGCCACAGTACATGCCTTGACTTCAGCCACTTTCCTGCTGGTTTTCACCTGCTGTGGAATGATGGCGTTATTACAGGCAGATGGGGCTGGTCTTAGATGTCTAAAAATAACGCTATTGTTTCTCTGCCTTTCTCAGTCTTTTTTCATCATCTCCTCTGGTTGCCTACACATTTAATGAGGAAATACACATTTATTGAAGAAAACAATTAACTTAGATACCTTATGTTTCAATTAAATTTTTAAACTAAACTTTTTACACTAGTAGTACATAAACTTAGTTTTTCTTGTGCTACAGTCTCATATTTCAATAGTGGGTCCAAAACTATCTTTAAAATAGATTGTGAAATTGTGGCTCTTGAATTTTTAAAGACAACTGATCATAAGCATTTTTTGTAGATTTTATTAAATAATAAACAAAGCAGTTCCTCTTTTAGATATTGGCACATGGAAACCAAGAACTTTCATCACCTTTTGTGGTTTAGCAACATTCATATACTGATTATCTCTGTTATCATAGGAATGTGAGTTCTTTTTAGTGAAAGATACTTAGTACTGGTTTAACTCAGTTTTATGAAGAAACTTCCGTGAGTTTAACTATGAAAAGTTTCTAGTTGAAACAACAATAGTCAACAACAAAGTCATTTGAGATACTGAACTGGCAGCTCTGGAGTTTTTCTTATGTCTTTCATCAGAAAAAATAAATCAGCATAGTCCTGCAAGGGATGTTGTATAAGTGGAAGAGTGAATTTGAATTGTCTTTTGCAGCCAACAGAGGTGCCAAACGATGCAGTTAGTAATTTTTCAGACTGCTTTTTTTTTCCCATAAAGTATTGGGTGTGGTCAGTTTTGGTTTTCTTTTTCTCTCTCTTTTTTTTTTGTCTTGTTTCTTCTTATCAGCACTGAGGCTCCCCCCTCCCCAGTGCTGCTACCACAGCCACATGATACGATACAGCAGCTGGGAGAGGTGGTTAACAGATTCAAATTTAGCCACCCAAACAATGTGCCCTCGCTCAGAAAGTAACTTGATGGCTCTCTATAGTAGACTAAAGAATTAAAATCCAAAAAAAAGATTAAAAATGAAAAAAAAATAAATTTGTAAACTTGTATGAAAATATTAATGATGTAGAAAAATATACATAAGTTTACCAGCGAGATAAATTGGAAATACCAGGAAAAGTAGAAATTGCAGAAATATTTTCATGAGCCATTTCTGTTTAATTTTCATATCACTGGTCTGGGAGAAAATGTCACAGCTGTTAAGTTTGCTGGTGACACAGAAATTGGCACAGTAAAGTAGGGACTAGGAGGTTATAGCAACCTGGGTTCACTTAGACTAATCATTTTGAAGCTCTTCAGTGCCAATTTGTACCTTTGTGATCATTGGTACAGATTTTGTATATATTCAGGATTAATGTGTAGGAAAGCAAGTGATCAGAAACGTGAGATCATGAGAGATAACTGACTTAACAGCAGTCCATGCAGTTCTCTTACCTACTTTGCTAGGAGATCTCTTCGGTTTTGAAAAAAGATGAATAAAATGCCATTAATATAGTATATGGCAGTCGTTAGACCATTTATGGAATATTTTATCTGCTTGTGTTTTCTTTGTATCTGAATAAATGTCAGATTGCAAAAGGTTGATGATGAAGTTGCAAGATCAAGATGAAATGATATGTGGTCAGGCAAATCTGCCTTCCTGTCAGACTAAAGAAACCTGTCTATTCTGTCTAAGAGAAATTAGTAATTTAAATCCCAGCCTGATGGTACCTATGCAGGAAGATTTTTGCCGATAGAGAGTTTCTTACTCTGCAGATACAAAGTAAAGACAAGGTGCAATGAACAGATGGTGAAGCTAGGTAAATTTGGAAGGGAAGTAAAGTAGATTTTTTTTTTCAGTGAAAAAGCCCTTTCAGAGGGCTTCATTGATACTGTATTTGTCCAGAAAGAATTGCAGTTGCTTTTATTGAGTATAAAATGATTATATTTTCAACTGATTACAAAGCAAACTAATTTTTTAAAACTGAACTCTGTTGTCTTCAGCTTTCACTGACATTCAGATAAAGGATCGTTGATTATTATGTTTTATTACGGTTGTTTAATATTTTTAGATTTAATAATGCATTGGTATAATAATTTGTGCAGTCTGCCTATGGAAAACAACATTGAAGAAACAACAAAATGTCTGAGCAATTATGGATGCTTCCATTAGGTAAAACATTTTCTATTTAAAATCTATAAATAACCAAGTTTCTTCCAATTCTTCAGACTTTTGATCAAGAAAATGTTGATTCTGATTCACTTAAAGAGGCCCACATGGGGTTCAGCTTGCAACATGAAGCTGTTGATGAAAGATGTTGCCATACAGACTGCAATAATGCAATCCTGTGGTTAAAAGTGAAAGTGTTGGCTAACAGACATGCAGATAATGAACGGGGACATAAGGCATCTAGTGGACGTTTTAGTAATTATAGCCTAGATTTTTGGAAGGTACATTACAATAGAAGCAGCTTGCTATACAGAGGAATTTTTTAGCATTAGACTTTATTGATCTGTACTGAAGTAGCTTATGTAAGTGTTGAACAATATAAAGATGTGGCCTGTCTTCATGCATCATGCATCCTAATTTAGTTTCTAGTCCTTTGTAATAATAATTATAGATAGAAATATTGTTGTCTTTAATGGAAATGGTGATAGCTTTGGCATGCTTCTCTGTTACTTGTTCACTTTGTTTTCGTGGGTTTTTTTGTTACCCAGGGGAATTTTGTCAAAAAGGCACCTAGATGACTTAGTGCTGCTGATGTGCAGATCACTTTGCTGTAGTTACCGACACTTAATTACAGCAGCTTGTTTCTTGTTACCGTTTCAGTAACATTCTTTGAGTTACCTGTTGGGATGAAAGCAGCACCTTCTAGGTTTCTGTAGTTTACATTTGATGCACTATATAAGGGACTTCAGATTTTTCCAGCCCTAGATCTTGCTGTGCATGGTTCAAACAGAACTCAAAACACAAGCTTTTACTTACATATGATATAGGTAGTCTGAATGAGCAAAAATGTATTTTCTAATTATCAAATGAAAGTTCAGAGTAGATGAATGTTTGTAATATAAAGATGTTCTTATGCAATAGAAAACTTGGTGGTACTTTTGTGTGCCCAGTCAATTCTATACATATTTGGATACAGGGACCGCCATAGGTAGGAACTGAGTTGAAATGCATCTTAAAACTATGGCAAATTTAATGATTAAGAGATGTTACAGTTCTCAGGTGTGTTCCAGACCAAGAAACATACAGTTTTAATTGCAACTCCAGTTAGAGAGAGAGAGAAAAGTACATTTAATTGCACACACAAGTGCAAAGATTTAAAGTTCTGTTGTGCAAGTTTGCAGAGCAATATTGCAGTTACGGTGATGTAAAAGTTGGTTTCTTCCTGTGTTTTTAAGCTGGTACCGTTTTGCATGTCTTGAATTCTGTGCATGTTCTGATCAAAGCTCTGATGACTTCGCTAACACCAGTTCTCAGCCGCGGGATCAGTAATCTGATTAGGAATCCATCATCCAACACATTGACATTTAACTATTATTTTCTTTTTCACAGTGCAGAGAATTTGCTTCAATATGTTTAAAACATTATTTTAATTTGCAGTTATTGGAGAGGTTTTTTATTCAGCAGATTAGAAACTTGTATTTTCAATGCAGACACTGCTATTTGTGTCATCAGTGTTTTCTGGGCATTTGCCAAAAAGTTGACATGAAAAAGGAAGTGGGAAAAGTAGAGGAGAAAGAAGGGAAAAAAAGGGGAAAAAAGAGTTATCACAAGAGTAGAACTTTTATTCTTTTAAACATTCACTTACTTGAAAAGCAGAGGGAATTTATAATTATGCCTAATACTATTTTAGCATTATATATTCTCTGTGCATTTCTTATCATCATGTTCTTCTGCATCCAAAGCCTTGTATTGCTGCCTTTTTTTTTAACAGAGTATTAAACAGAGTAATTTGTAAGCGAGTGTACTTTAAGCACTTAGTGTCATTTCTCCTTGTCGTTCCTGAATTTGTTGCCTCTGTTTAAGTAGTGGAGATGAATGAAGGCTCACCCTTAACTGAATGAATTCTGATTTAAAGCCTTCTGTCAACCTCTGCTTTGTACAAATGTAGTCATTTGTTCATTACACTGATTTGTGCAGCTGTAGCTCTTTTGAAGTGTAAATGTACCAGAAAAACATACTATTCACCAGTTTTATGGAGTATGTGGAATCACCTAATGGTTAAGCAAGTTAAGCGTATGAAGCCCGTGGTCTGTATAACTTTCAGAGCAGCTGCCAATGAGTTCTATCACCTGAAAGTATTACCATCAAAGAAATAGTGTAACCAACTAAAATGCTCAAATCTGGCTTTTAAAATTATTTTTTAATTTACTTATAGTGATGCTGTTAGGTTTTGAGGATTTTGGTGCTTGATTTTTCAACTGTTATTTCAATATTAACAGATTTTTCAAGACCTTGATAATTTTTTTTCAAAAATTCTCTTGGATAACTTAAATTTGAACTAAGCTGCCTTTCTAACATTAAAAAGTTTGTCCCAGGTTAGACTATGGACAGTTTGTCCCAAGTTAGTCCATCTGGCTTTCCTTAGGGCTGATATGGATGCTTCAGTGAAAAGCAGGGCAAGGAAGCATTCATAGTTGGCAACATTTGGTGAATTGGATCTCAGCTGCTTCTGGGTCACACCTCTCAGGCTTTTATCAGAGAACCAAGCTATGTTTCCCTCCTCAACTGAAAAGATAATTGTTTAGCTGGCTAAATGCTATTTTAAAAATGGGCAAGAATTACTAATTCCAAACACAGCTATTTCTAAAGAGAAGCTTCTTAATCCTAATAAACTTCTCACGTGGTTTTACTGTAGCTGTACAAAAAGACTGTAGGGCTGGAATCCCTAGGTTTTGTTCACAGCTCTCTGACTGACTCCGGGCAGTGCTGGATAAACTGATGCAGACGCAGGTGATTACAGTTTCCATCGGCAGTAGCTTGTACCTGCTGGTGCTCTGTCCTTACCTTCTTTACCTGGGGATTACTGCCCTTCAGGAGCCCCTGCTGTACATATAAATATGTCACCATCCTCCAACTTAGCTGTATGGGGTTTGTTGGTTTGGGGCTTTCTGGGCATGGGTTTTTACTAAGAAGGGGTCTTACTAAAAAAATAAAAAAGCCAAGCTTGTAAACTTGAAGATAGTTGATTGCTGTTGGCTTTACCAAGATCAGTAGTGGCCAGCTTGTCTGATGACATCCTTGCTCACCTCTTATTATTTGTGGTTAAATTGTGGGCCTGCTACTTTCCTGCTTTCTAAGGGTTTGTGGCCAAGTGATGTACATAAAGTGCTTTCCAGTCTTCTCAAGGCCTGAGAAGTGAAAGATAAAGTTAGTTGTAACGGTTATTTTTCATGAAAAGAAAATAAGTATTTTCTGATATTTGGTCTTTTGTAAGCAGGCTAGCAAAGAGACACACTGAAAATTTATTTCCAGTGGGGGTGAGATTATCTGTAGAAAATTACTAATTTAAAGTCCAGTACCTTAAATACCTGAATAACAACTGCTCATACAAATTATTTTCTCGACTATGACTGTTGAGGCTTTTGTTATTGTTTCCTTATAGCACACATAATTTATATCATATTTTTGGAAGACTTTCAAGATGTTATATGGTATTTTATTGACTATTAGTGAGTGTTAGTGGAGAGCAATTAAGATGTCCCCTGTCTTAGAGAAATGACTTAGAAGCATCTTGCATCTTTCAGTAACAAGTCATGTAGTTTAAACAAGCTCAATCAGTTGGATTTTCCAGTCCAGATCTAGGACTTCCTTTCAGTTTGTTGTTCTACTGGTTAAGACCCATCTTTCAGATAATTACATCAGCTGACACGTACAAGAGTGTATGTGACCTAGAAAAAGAATGATGCAACTTGTCAGTTTGTGTATGCACACACAAAAAAAATGAGTGAGCACTAAGCTTAATAATAATTCTTTCGCTCCCAAGTCTTCCATCTCAGTTTGAATTTATCCTGACTCTGAATATTCTAGCAAAGTCCTTAATTACTCAGTTGTTATTTCTTTAATAGGTAACTTCACGTAAGTCCTTAACTCTGTTTTGTTATTCCAGCAGTCAATGCAGTACATGAACGTCCTAGTGCTCAGTACTGAGTCTGGGGCAGTGTGCATGAAATTTAGTAAGCCTACTATCTTTATTGACAGCATCAACAAAGAGAGCATTGTGGATGTAGAAGGCGTTGTGAGGAAAGCACATCAGAAAATTGGAGGTTGTACTCAGCAAGATGTCGAGCTTCACGTTCAAAGGGTAAATTTTTGAGCAAATGGAGCACTGGTTAATTGTTTGAGAGATTATCTGTCTAGGCTGTCTGTCTACATATATAAACTTTGTCAGTAAGCAGTCCCACACAAGAGAAACTGCTTTAAACGACAAATTCCAGAAAGTCATATGTAAACTTGAAACATTTCTGGTTTTAAGGGATTGGATTTTTGGAATTTCCTATTTTTATCTGCAATTTGAATTACAGTACCAAGTAAAATAAAGTATCTCACTAGAATAATTTGGCTAGGAATGCTTGTATTTCTAGTTTTGATTCTTAACTGCAGCAGATGCTGTAATAAAAAGTCTGCTTCTTTTTAAGTGCAAGTCAGAAGTTTTTTCTTTATCAGAAAGTTGCAGTCTTCCCCTTAGTGCAATGCAATGGAATACGTAACTCTCAGCAAAAGTAAAGCACTGGCTTAACATTGTGGAAGCTTTTGAAATCTAAAATTCCTGTAGCTTGTGCTGTAGGGCTGGAGGAAGTGCAAATTTATTATAATTTTTTTTAAATAGAAAGCATATTTAAACCTTTATGTAATATCCTTTCCCCCTAAAGGTTTTCAACCAAACTGTGTGCCTACAGTACAGATGAAACACACTCATCTCAAGAGCAGAGTACAATGGCAATTATAGTTATAACAGTAAGGTAAATTTTAGCTAACAATGTTGGGTAAGATCTGTGGATTTTGAAGAAGCATGTTTTAATGTATGTGCAGATTTTCATATACTCAGTTTTTCTGAAATAATATAAAATTCACTGCACCTGTGACTAGACTGTAAGGCAAGGCAAGATTTTTTTTCCATTTTCTGATTGTACTTTAGGTATCTCACATTTTGAATCTGAAATGGCTCTTTCAGATATAATCAGATAAGTAAAATAATCCATTAACAACAAGAATAACAGGATGATCTTACTGGAATCAGAACCTAAAACTCTGTGAAATCTACTAGTTTCAGACCTGGCATTCATGCAGATAGGCTTGTCCCTCAGGCAGTGTGTACTTGCTCAACTCTGTGCTTCCCAGAAGAAAAAAAGATATTTTTAATCTTTCAAAAGCAAAATAAGAACTAAGCACTTCCAGTATTGTCATGAGAATGCACCCAAGTTTCTCAACTATTTGAATAAAATCACAGTCTTACAGCTAACAGCCTATGCAAAACACTGTTTCAAGTCCATGCCAGAAATATCCTTTTGTAAATCACACCTCCTTTTGAGCTGAGTCTCATGCTATTTCTGTTCCTGTCTCAATTTCAGATCTATGTGATCAGTTTAGCTGAGCCTCGACTGCCCTTACAGCTGGATGATGCTGTTCGACCAGAAGTGGAAGGAGAAGAGGTGAAAACTTTACATCCTCGAGTACTTTTTTTATTGTCTTTGTAATTGAACAAGAGCATGACTTCCTTAATGCAGTGATTTTGGGGTTTTGATAGGCTTGTGTTTTGCTTCCTTTATGTTATTCAGGACGATGTTAGAAATCTCTGTAGCTTTGATGTCTGCTGAACTGCAGACATAGGTCAAAACCAGAGGGTTTGCTGTCTTGTGTGGGTATGTTCTGGATCCTCACACTTTGTTTCTGCCTGTGACCTCTGGGAAGAGTTACACCTTAAGCTTTGCTGTGCTGGCAATTTGCTGTATATTCTTTCTAGAATGATCTAGAAATTCTGCTGAACTTAGAAGTAGTCCTTGGCTTTTAGCCAAAGGATGTTTTTTCCATTGATTTTGTTTTATTGGTTTGGTTTGGGTTTTTTTAGGTTTGGGTTTTTTTTGTAGGTGTATGTATCCATTATGTATTTTTCCACAACTGTTTAGGATGGAAGAGCTACTGTAAACCAAGATACGAGACTGGACAACAGAGTCATTGATCTGAGGGTAAGGCATATACTGTGTTGCATGCTTGCCTGCAAGTATTTATTCTTCACATTTCTAATCCATAAGCAATAAAAGTCGTGAATTTGATGGAAGTGTATTGTTGGCCAGCCAAAAAATAAATAACGTACTTTTCTATTTATGAAAACATTGTGAAAACACAGGGGTTTTTAGTCCTAAATGTTCACTTTCCTGGCATTAATTAAAGAACACGTATTAGTAGTTTAAAGGTGAACATTTAGGATTTGGCATGTGGCCATGTACATGTGGGCTTTTTTATTTACAGAAGTCAAAGGTGACTGAGAACAATTTAGAGGCAACATTTCATCTAAATGTTTTGATACCCAAAATCAAATCTTTTGATACCCAAAAACTGTAGTAAAAACTCAGTTTTTGAAGTATAAGATGAGAGTTTTGAATTTAACATATAATTGAGGTGCTATAATGCATGTCTTTCAAGTGAAATTGTACCAGGCCTTTGATGAAAAGAATTCTAATGGTTGGATGTGAAATACTAATGGTTGGATGTGAAAATCATTTAAATTATCATTGACTTATGGTAGTGGTAAGACAGTGTTGCAAATTGAAAGCAGAATTCTGGGATACTCACAGTGCAAGTTTTACTTGAACTTCTGGTGAGAAAGTAAAATAACAAATCCAGAGAAACGTAAGAAAATCCATTAAATTAATGAAATACCTGTCTAATAAGCTGGAAATAGCCATGAACCCCAAAGAGAACAGAGAAACAATAGAAAGAAGATAAAAATATTAGCTGAAAATAATGTCACTAAAGTATCCTTGACTGTAATTCAGATGAGGGCATCTGCAGAGTAAAACTTAAGAATGTATGTAGTAATGGAAAAAGAAGGAAGACTGTAATGCTGATATAAAGACCAAGAAATGGAACAGAAAGGGCTGGGCTAAAATTCTTCTGTCCCTGTACACCTTCAGTGGATCAGCAGGAGTCTCCCAGTACTTCTTAGGTATCTCTTGCAGTATAGTAACAGACCATTAGTTGTCAGTATTCTGCCTGGAGGGTACAGCTGGTGAGCTCAGTGGGTGCTCTTGTAGCCTTTTTAACTGGTATGTCCCAGCCATAGTCAGAACACAATTTATTCAGCAATGCCTGGCACCTTATTTTGAGGTCTGAACCTTAACTCTGCCTTCTGCGGAAGATATTTTTCTCCTTAGCTCCAACAGGAGCCGTGGTGTGGTGCTAAACAACTATTTAATGCTAAACAGGATTTCAGGTTAACTTTTTATGAAATTTATGAAAGGATAAAATGCCAGATCTCAGCGCTTCATTGCCTTGTGTCTCCTCCTCTGTATGTACCCATGGCTGGATGTAACCTGGCCACAGCTTTCCCTTGATTAGGCTTAGGTCTCTGTCTTGCCTTCCTCCTATGTAGAGGCAATGTTTCTGTCTCTGACTGTATCACATTTCTGTGTCTCTCTTCTGAACACATATCATTTGTTTCAGAACAAAAGCAGTTATTTTGGAACAGTAGGCTTGTGCCTGTTCATAAGTTTGCTTTGTTCTGCAGGAGTTTTGCTTGTGCAAAAGAAGATTCTAAATAATTGTGTTCCGTTGACCTGTTTTTTTAAAGAGAGAGCTGAATAAGCAGAAAAGTTATTTAATGGAGAAAGGAGAAATCCCAGTGAGAATACATGTGCTTATATGTATGTGCACATTGAAAGCACTATATGCAGTGGAATCACGAAAGCAGGGACACAAAGGCAGTTTGTCCTTCAAAAATAACTGGGAAAAACCCCAATTTTATGGGGTTTTTATGTTTTTTATAGAACAAAAAATGGAGTAATTTATTTTCAGTGATTTGGTTGCATAGACTGGAGCTGTAGTACAAATGTCTAGGAGCTTCAGAGAGCCCTTAGTGTTTCAAATGCACTGCATAAGTAGGCATGTTCCTAAGGAAGATTAGAAGATACCATGTGTTGAAAGCTCAGAGAGATACCTATGAAACCATTGTTAGCCACTGCTCGTCCATACCTCTTCCTTCTAGGAAAAGCAAATCTTGGGCAGCAGGAAAGAATTAACAGAATGGTTCCAACTGAGATGCTGTGATGATCTGTTCCTACAAGTGTGGGAGGAAGTCCAACCACAGATACATGCACCATCTAGTTCTAGTTTCATCAGTGCCCCAGTTTTTTAAGGAGGAAGGAGGTCATTGAACATCAAAACGACAGATACTACTTTTTTGGAGAAAGGTTTAGCAAACTAAAGACATAGATCTGGGCTAGATCAGACTGAAAAAGTCCTTAGTGTGGAATTAAAATTATTTTTGTCCATTTAAATACAGTCTCTAAAGTAGTTAAGTAGTTTAATTTTAATGAAGTAGTTTAGTTTAACATTAGTGATTAACCAGTGAGTTCATTAGATAGGGCCAAATCGTGATAAAGTGGAGCTGTGAAAACTCAGTTATTGCATGAATGAAAGGGGCTGGATTTCCAAAATGGCATCACTCCATCCAGCTGTGATGTATACCAGGGAGAGTCTGATCATGATGCAGTAGGAGGAGTGTGTTTAGTAATAAGGAATTACATTAGTGGAGATATAATATGAAAAGTATTCTACAAAGATTGCAAGGCTTCTATTCTTGTATACGTGTGAAAACAGACTGAGCAGTGCACTGTCTTGTCAACAGGCTTGCATTTTGGTTGCTGACAAAGATCTTCCACAGGTGTCTGGTAGTTTTTTTGAGCTTGGGGATGGGAAGTATGCAAATGCTGAGATCCCAAGCTATTGCTGTAATTGCTGTTCTGATATTTGGAGGGAAAATCGTGATTATTTAGGGTGATTATTTATCCTTTCCAAGGAACCATGACTGAGGAAGAATGAATCTGTTCCTGGTGGGTTAACCCATAAAATACAGATCACGTACCTGTGGGTGTAGAGATGAGAGCTGGCGAGAGGAAAGAAGAGCCCATGTATAGATCAGATTTTCTTTCGTATAACCACAGGTGACTGTGAGGAAACCACTGTTGACCCAAGTATCTATTTTTCATGACAGCTTAATGAAAGGCAAAACACTCGATTCTGGAAATGTTTGATTTACCATTCCTTGGAACAATTGAAAAAGGCAAATTGGAGCACTGATTTTGTTTTTAAATCTTTACTTTTCTGCTGTTCTTAAGTTAAACTGAAGTATTCAGTGATGTGTAGGCTTTCCAGGTCTGTAAAAACACCTACAGAAACCGTATTTCATGAAGATCTGTGATAGATGAAAAACGATGAAGAAAAGACAAGAAGTCTTTTCACTGATTTTTGAATTTTGCTTCTTAGTTTGCCTTCGTCTGAAGAAAAAATCAGTTCAGATTCATCAAGTTTTAATGATGGACCTGACTGATGTCCTTGCCCTGGCTTATTTTGGATGTCCAGTAGGGTTTTTATCTTAACAGTATCTTTCCAAATTTGGCTTGAATTATATGCATTTTGCAGTAATTGTGTCTGCTAAGGTGTAGTTCATTGAGACCAAAGCATTGTCTCTTTAGGGTCAATATTACCCTGTTTAAACTGCTCAGGGTACAGCACAAACATTAAACTGTAACTTTAGTAGTTTATGGATGTCAGACTGTTAAATGATAGTTCAGCTGTACACTAGTCTTAATGCAGAGGTTTTTTTTCAAAATACTTCATTACTTCAAGGTTAATTTCGTTGTGTTGAATTCAGTTTACTGACTGCAAAAGCTGTACTTTTCCTGACTGAATTCCAACTGTAATGAACAAGCAGATGTACAGTTTCTTTTATTGTAGGTAAGATTTAGTAGTGAAGATATAACACAGTCCCAGTCTTGCAGACAACAAACTTCATGTTCATATCTTATTGTACTATGTGTAGTATTGACATTTGAGTACAGTTGACTGCAGTCACTTTGGGGTTAAAAAATTGTTATTTAACATAAATCCCATTTCCAAGCAAAACCTTCATTTCTCATATATATTTATACATAGAAGAACTGCAAAATTATTTACATTATTTTAAATAACGTATATTACTTAAAAGAATATAGATTGCATTATTTTCCCTTCTTATTTAGTCTACTGTATGTATTTAGTGATTGTTCATAGTGGAAGATAGGTAGTTAGAGCAGGCGAACAGAAAAGCAAAACTGAGGTGAGAGTGGAACAAATCCTACGGCCGAGAGTAAAAAGAACAGTTCACAGCTTTGCCTGTCTGTCTCAGTCACACCTCTTTGAGATATGATCATGAAAGGTGTTAACTGCCCTCAATTCTATTGGAACACATTTGTTGGTCTCTGGCAACTTATGTGGCTGTGATTATTCTAACACTGCAGCTTGTGCTGAATAAAACGTGACACTTGTTTTTTATAATCTTGCTTATAGTGTTAAAATACACTCTGTTCTATTATTCATATTTTCCTTTGTGACATTTAAATAATAGACATGCAGGTGAAGTTAGAGTGAGGCTATGACCGGAACTCATATTTCAGCACTGCTAGCTAAACATTTTTTCTGCTGTCTGTAACAAAGGTGATTATTAAAAATAACAAGTTTTCCTGTAAAATCAACTCTGGAGACCAAGTTAAAACATTAACGCTGTTTACTGCCTCAGCTTTAAGTGGCATAAGTTTGTTTCTCTTTCTGCTTAACTCTTGAAGGAGTGTTTACTGTCTTTGCCATGGTCTCAGGTAAGAGAGTTTATCAGTGTGTATGAGGAAGCGTTCCTATTAAACACCATAGGAAAAGAATGCCATGTCAAAATCTTTTTAAAAGCAAAGGTAAAAATCAATTTATTTTGACAGCTGTCTCTGCCTTTCATTTGCTGTGTTGTAAGAATGGTAGCTCAAATGATAACTGTCTTACCTACCCTTGTACTAAACATGGTAATATACAGACCAGCATCTCATTTAATAACAGCTTGAATTATTTTCTTCAGGTAAATTAACTCTCGTTTTGTCCTAAACATTATACCAGTGCAAAGGATGTAATTAAAACTGAAAAGTTCTGCTCCATGTGTAGACACAGAATCATCTTTAAAATCTTTGGAAAGTTGTAGCGGCACATAAAACTTTTGGAGTCATCCATTTGACTGCACTGCACGTTGACAGTTGCAGTTCTTTAGGAGCTTATCTCAAATGTCTCGCTGCTCTGTGTAATTCTTATACGGTGACTGCAGTATCACAAATTCTTAACAGTTATCCTTGTTGGCAGTCTCTGAATGAATGGGTACTGAAACTCAGCTACCTTTGGTGGAAAGAAGAGAGGTCTTGTCAGGTCTAATTTGAGGTAGAGAGAATTGCTGCTTGTTCATTTCTTGGTCTGTAGTTAAATAAAAGGTTCAGTGTCCAGATCCGTGAATATGGCTGCTTTCATAAATACTCTTTCTAAAGCATAATTTATCATTAAAGATGGGATTAGGAAGACAGAGTCTTTGCTCAGCATCCTCACTAAAACCAGGAGGAGTTACTGCCTGACGAACTATTATTGTTAGTGGAGAACTGTGTTAGTTATTGACTGGCTCTGTTTCTGTGCACACTTTTAGGCATCAGACCAAGTAATTGCTTTCGGCTTGGGTTTAGCAACCATTTTTCTTTTTTCCTAGGGCTGTATGACTTAAGACTGCATTCTTAACCTGCTCTGGCACAGAATTGGTGTTGGTTCATCAGAAGGGTAGAGGAGGCATTGTTATTATCCCACTTTAATAAATGTTACACATTTTGTCTCTTACCACTTTTAGAAATTTGTCTAGTTCATCAAAAACTGTATTGGTAAACCCAAATGTGACCGTTTAAGTTGTCATCTCTTGGAAAAGTGTCTTTCAGCTTCTAAGTAGGAGATGATTATAAAGAAGTAAATATCCCTTTCAGTCATCCTGGTACTTGGATGTAACACTGCCAAATTATGCCCAGAACTCAGGCAAAGTCTTAGCATCTGATTCTGGGAGATCTATGTAAAAAGGTGGAAAAGTTTGAGGGTACTTTTTTAACTGTTGCTCAAAACCTCATTTCCTTCATTTTGAAAGTAGTGGTTAATGCTATCAGACAGTGAGAGCTGCTAGCTATTATTTACTCGTCTCAGGTTACACTCCTGAGATATTTTATCAGTCAGTTAAAATTGCAAATAACTCTGAATTACTACAGATCTGCAGTATCATTACAATTTTATCTTTTGGTTTTTCAGCCAAGTGATAACTTTACCCTGCAGAGATGATGGATGTAGCTTTATTTCAATGTATCTACTGAGTGAGTGTCTAAATTTGAGTGCTTGTATAATTTGTTTTGGTTGGGGTTTTTTTGTTTTGTGGTTTGGGTAGGAGTCATGTGAAAAAGCCCACAAGGCTGCTCTAACCCTAACTGAAAAGTTGGGTACCTTTCAGAAAGCAGAAGTAAACAGCGCTATGACGCAGATTGTTATAAAGAACTGTTCTCTTAGTTGTTTGCAAGAATTCGTTAGGTTTTATACACGCTTTTTGGTTGCTAACTGTTAGGTCTTAAACGCTGCAAGCACAAAATCAGATATGGGTTCAGTGCTGACGTATTGCAGTGTTTTCAGCAGTCACTAAGGGGTTTTTTGTTCTTCACACCATAGCCCAAGAGTGTTACAGAAACATGTAGTGTAGGTATTTGCTAACCAGATAAGTAGCTTAACTGTGTCACATGCATAAACAGAAAGGTGATCAATTCAGCTAAATCCACTTCCATTTCCAGCTAAATATACTTCTGGAGTAAATTTTGAAAAGAGAAAACTCCAGTTCATAGGATCAGGTGTTAGATAGGGCATTTAAATTGCTGGGAGTTTAGACCTTGCTTTTGGGGTGTTTTTGTGGCAGTGTTGTACATGGTTAACATGTGGCTGTGTTTTTACATGGAAAACTTTGTATTTGGTAGCCTTTAACAAACATTTCTACCGTATGTAAGTTATTGAGTGCTTTGCTTTTATCGTGTACTCTATTACTGCAGCTGTTCTAGTACAGTCTGCTGAAAGCTTTTTAACAGGTTTAGTGTTTTTATTAAATTTCTTACTGTAAAACCTTTATTTGCAGAAGCACATCTCATAAATCAGTGATTTTTTAACTGTAGAACTGACCATAGTGCCTCCTTTATAACTGAATATGCCATAAATTGAAATGAGGAGTTTCTCTTGTTTCCTTTGCTGTTTCTTTTTGTGTAATAAACAATTAACAATTTGCACTTTTCTCTGTTTAAGCAAATGCAATAATCAGGTGTTCGTAAGAGAAGAGATTTATCCTTCCAGCTGTCCAGAAAAAGTAACAGAATAAAAAAAGTAATCCTAACTTAGGATTCATTATTTTATCTTCTTCTTATAGACCTCCACTAGTCAGGCAATCTTCTGCCTTCAGTCTGGTATTTGTCAGCTTTTCCGAGAAACTCTTATTCGCAAGGGATTTGTGGAAATTCAGACTCCCAAAATCATTTCAGGTATTGTATATGTGATCCAGCAGCTACAGGTCTGCTTCTTTTATAGTTGCTCAGTGTACCTATCTGCCAAAGATTCAGTAAGTTTTTATTAAAAAAAGATAAAGTTCTAATTTAGATGCAACATAGCAAACCTCTTCTAGCAGGTATCAAAGTTGTTCTTTATTTTTCTCCTGACTTTGGATGTTAAAAGAATGACAAGACAAATATTACATTTACCTGATTTATGTACTTTTTAAATTTAAAGCATTTAAAGTTTTCATTGCATTAAAAACAAATGTCTGATCGTGTGCATTGTTCTTCAAATCAGTGCTCTCAATGTTGAACACTGCCAGTTCCGTTCCCAATATCAAAAAACCCCCACTCTAATTTAGATTAAAAGCAGTTTCCATCATAAAGAAGTTACAACAAACATATCATGGTATAAAAGATGGTGCCCTTATATACTATGTAACTTTAGCAATCAGCATATGGCTGAGTAGAAGGTAGTGGCATAACAGCTTCAGCCCAACTAATAGTCTAGACATGTAGATTTTGCATCTAGTTCTGTTGTTAATCTGCTGTATTGTTTTTGAAAGTCAAATTACTGATTTATTGATGGATGCTTTTCTTCCATTTTATTGGTGTACTTTGAGGTTTTGTTGATGTCATTAAGACATCGCACAGAAAATGCTACTGTAGGGCAGAATATTTGTGTTCTCATTTTGTGTGCATTCATTATATGCGTACATTTTGCCTACTGAATTTTAGACTTCTGTATTTTTATTTTTGAAGACAGCTCTTGATGGAGACAAAAAAGGGCTTTTTACCAAATTACATGTAAGCAACTGTTTTTTCAACATGGAAAGTATTGTTGAACTATAAGATTAGATAACTTTTCCTACAGAGACTGTTGAAACAGCATGAAGTACTAAAGTCTCCCAAGTAGTTTATTTATGTAGGTCCTTTGAGGAAGTGTGTTATTCTTTCTGTGCAGTGTACCATTGAAAGCAAGCAACCAAGCATCCTATTGTTTGAATGAGATCATGTTTTGTAAAAATAACTAAGTTAAGTCAGTGTAATCCTTACTAAACTTCAAATTTAAATGTCATTGCCATTGCAAGATTTGAGATTTTTCAAGTTACCTGTATTCAAAATAACTGTAAATATTCACTGAAACCATTTCAGTGCAAGTAGTGGTAATGAAAGCAAAGAAACATTCATCTCAGCAGAATTATTAGTTACAACAACAGTAATTAGCACTTTACCTAGAGTTATCTTAACATTAGAGCCTTCAGAGATGATTAACTCATCTTTCACTCTGGCATGCTTTTGTTAGCAACTTAGGCAACTATGTATCACACATTGGGAAATGGAAACTTAAAGTGATTTAGCTGATAGTTTTAGTAGGCAGTTTGCAGTAAGGGATTCAAATGCATATGGTTTTGATTCCCATTCTCTCACAATAGCCTTCTATGAAAACTGCCTTAAACTGAGAAAAAGCTTTGTACCTTTGGCAGATGTCCTCTGGTAAATCTAGTTTTGGCTCTGGGAGGTATTCATGCCTTCAGTCAGACAGGATGGCCCTGGCAAAACAGGATATGCACTTTCATCTCGGTGTCTGCAGTTAACCCTTGGAAGCCTATGTCACTGATAAAGATTGGGTTCCACAGAAATGTTGGGCTGCAAGTAGATGTGGTGGTACAAGCATGCACTCTCTGCTGTTCTTAGTCTGAGGTGAAGGACACTTGGGAACAGTAACATTTTAAACTACCCCAACTAAATTTGCAGACTTGCAAGACAATGTATTGCAGTCCTGAGCTGCAAAACTTCCCTTAGCATTAATGGATGCAAACGTATCTTTTACCTCTAATACACTTCGGAGAAAAATCTCTTTCTGCTCTCAGTGTAAGACCAATCACCTATCATTTTACCTTTGATTAATTTTTTTTACATTTTTATTTTAATAATTACTGCAAACATTTGCTTTTCAGCTGCCAGTGAAGGAGGAGCCAATGTGTTTACTGTATCATACTTCAAAAGCAGTGCCTACCTGGCTCAGTCCCCACAGCTGTACAAGCAGATGTGTATATGTGCTGACTTTGAAAAGGTTTTTTGCGTTGGCCCAGGTAAGAAAAGCATTGGTTTATCCAAAGTGTGAAGTGTACCGTGATGGCTTTTAGCAGCTGTGGTACAAATAAGATGACACGCGCACTGAAAGCTTTGAATGGTTTCACTTAATATAGTTTCACTTACCAATTACGAATTTCATTTGGGGTGGCTGATGAGAGTAAAGCTGACAGAGAAGTTGCTGGAACAAAACCAAAATGCTGAATAAAGGTGGAGTTCACTTCTCCAGTTGCCTGCTGTTCTGTGAGGAGAGAATAGACTTGCATTGGAAACTGATAACGTGATAAAGTTAATAAAACATGGAAAAACACTGTGACTGCTGAAGCCATAGTTTCCTATTAACCATGCCCAGTAGTTGTCAGTAGTTGCCTAGTTGCCTCTAGTTGCCCAGTAGTAAGCAGTTAAAATAGACAAGCTAGTTTTTATGTACTTCAGGTTGCATATTAACATATAGTTATCCCTTGCTTTTGTATATGTACCAAATAACTTTATTCAGAAAATGCATACTTTTAACTGGGTTGTCAATAAATAATAAATACATAGTAAAGTCTCCTGCTCTCTCTTTCTCTAAAGCTGATAAGATGTGGCCTCTTTAGCTGGTAATACAGCTTTCTTTTTTTTTCCTAAGACCTCAAAGACAGATTTAAAGATAGGTAAACTGGAAATGCTGGAAAAGAAGTCAGTAACAGCCTATAAAATAATAAAAAAGATGCAAATAATTCAGAAGATCCTAAATTTCTTGTTAATTACTAACAAATGAGTCATGATTTATAGGAAGACATGATTACATTAGACTCGTATGTCTGGAAAAAACCCAACAGAACACACACGTGCACAAGTCCATTTCCTCTGAAAAAGACAGTTTTCAAATCTGAAAGTTCTTGTGTGCCTGAAGCTTGTCTGTTTTTTTCCACTTCTGTCTGTTGGTCTAACGAGAGGTAGTGCCTCTCCACAAGTCTTGTCTGTCTTGTATCCTTTGAGCACCAGAGCTACCATAGATAATGCTGTCACTGTCATCAATGATGGTCTGAGGCAGCGAGTTTTCTTTTTGGTTTTCAGTGAGAATTGTCATGTCTAAAGTCAACATTGTCTGCCTGATCTGAATGCTGATGTGATTGATTGTCAGTGTTATTTTCCAAAATGAAATTATGATTTCGGGTCAGTTAGAATTTCTGTTGTTTAATTTTACAGTATTTAGAGCTGAGGACTCCAATACACACAGACACCTGACTGAGTTTGTTGGCCTGGATATTGAAATGGCTTTTAACTATCACTATCATGAAGTGGTAGATGAGATTGCAGATACCTTGGTGCAAATATTCAAGGGACTTCAGGAAAGGTAATGAGAGCATTTTCCATTTTATGGACAACTTTGTTTGAGATCTCTTGCACTGTGGTATGAAATGGGTGAGCATTTTATCCTCAGCTTGTCAGATAATAATTAGTCATCTGATTTATATCAGAAATTCAAGGCAAACATTTTTGCTCTGCTCTTAACTGTTTCTTTGTGCCTCACTTTTAAAGCTCACTTAAGCCATAGGCCAGTAACCTCTCTATTTTTAGCCCGAGTTGCATCTCCTAGAGTACGCTAGCTTGCACTAGGAAAACTTGTGTACTGTTGAGTGGACTGCCTAACAGAAATGATTTATCATTAATTTAAAACATCCTTCTTTTTGTGCCACGACAGGTAGACTGATTGTTCTATCTTGAAATTAATATTTACTATCAAAGACATTTTTTCTGGATCAAATTTATTGCAACAGCCTGCATCTCTGCCATGAGAGCAGTAAAGATTTTTTACGTTATTCACAGTCTAACTCATTAAAAAGCCAGACCAGAAGTTTAGGAAGTGGTTTTCATTTGCTTACAAATTAGACTATCTTGCCAGCATAAATGCAAATCTTTTCATCTGTCTAGAAGGAAATTTCTTTTTTATAATTGAAATAAGATATTACTCAAATCAAAGAAGAACCCAGGTAAGTATTAACAATCAAAGGGATGATTTCTCAGTGTTTTTACTGTGAAAATTTGACCCAGCCAATTATTTCTTACAAAAGGAATAAAACAGAAGTAATAGTAAAATATTAACATGTATATCGTTCAAGTAGATACATTAACTTCAATGAAACATTTCGTTAGGATTGTACAGAATTTCTCCAGAAGTGTCTTTAAAGTAGTTTTTAATGTTGCAAGAGGGACCTCTTGTGGCAAAATTGTATTGCTGTTGCAAAATCAATACTAGATGGCAGAAGAGTACATTTCTTGATTATTTTGTATTCTGGTTCTCTTCTTCTTTCCTTGCATATAGATTCCAAACTGAAATTCAGACAGTGAACAAACAGTTCCCGTGTGAGCCATTTAAGTTTTTGGAGCCAACTCTGAGGCTGGAATACTGTGAAGCTGTGGCCATGCTTAGAGAGGCTGGTGTTGAGATGGGTGATGAAGAAGATCTGAGGTACTTTGACAGTACACAAATGTATCAGAGTCTTGTGAAAGTGGTAGTAAAGTGTCAGTTTTGTACTGTGCAACTGACAGCTGTCAAAAAGAAACTGCAAGCTTTTAGGGTACAGTACTCATGCCCAGCTCTCTTGACAAGTAGTGAATGGACATGAAAGCAGTCTTCTCTTTTACCATAGACTGTACATACAAGCTCTGAAATCCAGAAGAAAATAACTTAAAAACATAAAGTGAGAGTAAGTTGAACCTCATAAGGATAAAAAGAAGCATTTGTTTTTCTAGCAGTTGAAATTCTTCATGGGAATTGTCATATGTCTTTAAATAGGATTAAACAAAAAGATTCTTCTTTCTTATGATCTTTCTTTTCAGTAATACCTTCCCATTTCTTCTTTCCACCTCTCAGGAAAATGATTAAGCATCATGATTGCATTCCCATTGATTTACTGAAAGATGGGTTTAATTTACTGATTACATATAAACTTTGCTAAAGACAATTTGTAAATTAAAACATTTCTGTTCTTTCCCATAATACAACCCGTGCCATTAGGGTAATGTGTGATTTTTACAGTTAAACAATCTGTGCCTCAAAGAAGTTTCAATCCCAAGAGTCTGATAGAGCAAAATAGTGACCTAAGGAACTGCTAACGGTGTTTCCCACTTACTGTGCCTAAGAAGAAAAGGCTGCACAAGGTGTATGCCAATAGGAAACACACAGTTCTTCAGAATATGGTGGCTAGGAAGTAGTTATATTAAGAGCAAGAATATCTTCAGTTATCAGTTAACTTAAGGGTTTTCTAGGACAAATACAAAATATTTAAGAACAGAAATAAATACACTTTATTTCTGAAATTTGCACAATCCCAAAACATTCAGAAAAAAGTACTAGATTTTCTGAAGGGCGAGGTGCCGCAAATCTGTAGTTTGAAATCTTTTTAGCTTTATGAAGTATATAATCAGTACAAGTTTAAATAACTTAATGGTGATGTCCTTTTTTCAGCACACCTAATGAAAAACTCCTGGGACGCCTGGTAAAGGAAAAGGTAACAATTCTTTTAGAATAAATAAATTTGTCATTGAATCTGAAACATGATGTCATGGAACCATTGGGTTGGTATAAATGCCTACTTCATGTAAACCAACTTTTTACACAGTGAGAATACAGTGTCTCAGAACATGCAGAAGAGTTTGTGATTAGCATAAATAGTTTTCATTGTCTGACTGCATTCCCATTTGGCTGCTGCTTGTTTAATCTGTTGACAGTTTTGTCTTTATCATTAATAAGGTGTTTCAAACAATTTTCAATCTTTAATATTTCTATCACCTGTTACACTGAGTTCATGAAACAGGATAGTACGTTCCAAAACCAGTTCTTATGATCATTAAAAAAAAAAGCCAAGCCAGATTCTAACTACATGTATAGGAGAAGATGAGATCCTTGGCAAAAAAAAAAGTATCTGTTACTACAGCAAGACATTTTACTGCTAAACATTTGTAAGTTTAAAGCAGTAGTAGTGGTGGAAAACTGAAAAATAATACACCACTTTTATTGATAATTATTTTTAAGATAATACAGCCAAGAAAGGTTATTGGGAGATATTTTTAAATTTTGTTTCAAAGATTCACTGGTTGTACCTTGCTCTTGTTATTTTGCTCGACATTATTTTTTCTTGTACTAACTGTTTTAAATTATCTTCTTTCAGTATGACACAGACTTCTATATTCTTGACAAATATCCCCTTGCTGTGAGGCCTTTTTATACAATGCCAGACCCAGTAAACCCTGTAAGTAAAATTCTTTGTTGTTGTCAATGTTTGTTTTTTGTTTTTCGGTTTTTTTTAATTTAAATTATTCCATGTAAGGATAACTTAAAATAGATTAAGTGTATATATATGATTTGCTGTTATAATTAAAATTCTGGTAACAAGCATAGGTCAGCGTTACATGAATTGTAAAATGTTTACAGTTGCTCTTCACTGGTGGAGACATAGCAGAAAGAAACAAATCTAGCTAAAATTGGAAGAGCTTTATGAAGAGATCTCCATGGTCAGAGCACTGCTGCCAGCACTGAAAAGAGCCAAAAACATTTTTCCAGAGCAACATGCACTTTAACAGAAAATACGCTTTTTTACATTGGTAGAAATTCCCCAGTTTATTCCTAAATCTGGGGTAAATATCTCTAGAGCATCTTTTGCTGGGGTATCTACATGCAAGTGTAGTGGTTTTTCAAAGGGCACCTGAGTGAACTTCAGTTTTTTAAATCAACTCTGGTCTAATGAGAAGAGCCAAAGGGCTGTAATTCCCAGGCAGACTCTGAATACATTGCACTCTTACTGCACAGCTTTGGATATCGTAAGTGAAGCTATTGCTGTGCGTATTTGCCACCTGAGGATGGAGCAACTGTAGGTAGGAGATAAACTCATCTTTGTCTTTCCAGAAAAACTCGAACTCTTATGATATGTTCATGAGAGGAGAAGAGATTTTGTCCGGAGCTCAGAGAATTCACGATCCTCAGCTACTGACAGAGAGAGCCCAGCATCATGGCATTGGTAACAAGTCAAACAACATGAAGTTGAACTTAAAGAATATATATCATGCTTGGATTTGTTTCATTTAGATGAAGAATTTGGGGCAGAATTTGTTATATGGCAGTAGTGCTAAAATCACAGTACTGCTTCATGCTTAATGCTAATCCATCTAATTCTGTTTAACCATTTTAATCGAGGGTAGTGGTATTAAAAAACTAGTTCATTTCCCAGCAAGGGATGAAAAGGAATCGCTTCCGAGGAGAGAATGTGATGCAGGAAATACCTTTGATAGAATGAGGGTAGAAAAACAACTGTCATTCGCTCGTGCCTCTCTGTACTCTCACAGACTTTTTATGGAGTACTCCAGAGCACTACAGAGTCTTGTAGTGTTGGCTGGAAGGTACAAGGTAGGCAGTAGCTAAAAAGGAGTAGCTCCTACTGTAGCAAGATGGAAAAATAGTTGCTGAATCTTCACTTTCTCACTGCAGTTTATTCAAGAAGTCACAGTTTTCCTTAAGTTACAGCTGTTCAGTTGGGCCTAGCTCTTAGCAATTCTAGAATTCCTTCCCTGATTAAGTTATTAGCAAAATTATAAAACAAAACCGTTACTGTAATAATTTTTAGATAGTCTGGGATAATTTATGTTTAATGAGTAAAACTCCATTATTAGTTTGTCAGTTAAATTGGTAAATTTTTGTTGTGTTTGCAGTCCTCTAGTCACTTGTATTCATTAGGAGTTCATTTGTTTGGGGTTCTTTAAGCAAGTGAGAAACATATCTTTTTCCTCTCTAGATTTGGAGAAAATCAAGGCTTATATCGATTCCTTTCGTTTTGGTGCACCTCCCCACGCAGGTGGTGGAATAGGTATGTATCTGTATTTTATTTTGTTCTGTGTAAGCCTGAGCTTAATTTAAACTGCTCAGTCTCAAGCAGAGTAGTAGCCTTGTTAGGTAAATGTATGATGCTGATTCTGGGAGAATTTAAGGACAGAAGCTAAAATGTAAGGATAATCATAAAATAAATAGGCAAAATATTCATGGCAGGGAAAAAAAGCAAATTTATTATCTAGACCCATTACTTTCAAATTTGACCAATAAGGAAAATTTAAGGTAGCAAGAAAATACTGTATTATGTATGGATTTACCATAGCCTGCTGATACCAGCAGCCATTGGTCTCAGTGCATTTGATGAAGCTGTTCTGCAGTGAGGAGGAACAAGTGATCGCTTCCGTCTTATTCAGTGGTTTGACTTGAATGTCACTGGTCAGTTTGGCTGATGCCGATTGTTTTAGCAAAGACACTGAGGCTTTGTGTCTTGGGTGTGAGTATTTTACGTATTAAAATTGAAAAGATAGGTATTGTAATGATAGCAATTTACAGTTATGCACATTGCTGTCATTAGCAGGATAAAATCTGTCTGTGCATATGGAAATAGGACACTGTAGGTCCTGATCAATACACACAATGATTTCTTTAATTTGGTCTTTCTGCATTTGCCTTACTTTTGTAAAGTATATTTAGTATATTCTTGGCATGTTCTCAGAACAACTTCCTCAGTTATGCCTTCAGTAAACATATTAGATCTGCAATATGCTGTTGAGACAACTGTTTTGAAATACCTACAAGATGTAAGTGTCCGTGATCATGCAGTACTTGTCAGCAGAGGAGATGCAGAGTAAATGCTCCTAGTGGCACGTCCCAGAGGTCAGGCAAGTACCCACCAAACAGGAAGTGCTGTCAGAATGAACACTGGTTTTTGGCTGTTTCAGATGGAAACCTTAGCGTAGGAGGGCAGTGTGTGAAAACTGGTATGCATCTGGGTTTCACCTCAGCGTGGCTGGGCTGCATATGTAGCCCCGTGGATTAAGAAGTCCTTCCACATTCCACAGTACACACACAACCTCTGAGATTTCAGGAGAAAGAACAGTGAGCAGTGAAATATTTATTACCATAAAGATAGCAGCTGATAGTTACATGGGTACTTAGTGCTGATTCTACCTTTTTGTACTCTAGAGGATTTGGGATAAACTTCCCCAACTGTAGGTTTTTACTGTAGTTGCTCATGGCAGTCAATGTCTCTTACTCTGAAGCTGTTCAGACTGTGCTTCTGTTCCTGTGTTCAGGGTACAGTTCTCCCCGTTCGATTTTCTACACAATCTTTCTTGAAAGTCTGAAGTGATTCAGAGTAAGGTTGAGGCTCTGGCACCACTGCTTGTTGATGTGTGCTCCAAATGACCTGTGTATCGTGGCAGAAGGAACTGTGTGTAAAATCCCTCATTTTTGGTTCTAGCTGCTTTCTGTAGTCGGACGTGCTAACGCATACATCTCAGGCTTTGGTCTTACTGTTACGTGAGGCTGGCTGTAGGTATAAAGTACTTTTAGTTTCTTAAGAGTTTCAAACAAAAAGACTGACTATACTGATTTTGGGTTTTTTTCATTCTTTGTAGGGCTGGAAAGAGTAACCATGCTGTACCTAGGGCTGCATAATGTGCGTCAGACCTCCATGTTCCCGCGGGATCCCAAACGACTGACACCCTAAGAGGGGAGTTGCTGTTGAAAGTTTGAGATGGTTTGCCCTGCAAATACGATACGACTGCAAGCATATCCCCTGCTACTGATGAACCTGTATTGATTTGAGCATTGTAATATGAAATTGAAAAAAAATCTTATTTGCTGAAGTGCCACAAGGATTTTTTTTATCCTTAGCTGTTTATTTAAAAGAAAGTATTTTAACAGATCAAGACTCTTTGTATTGGCAACTGGGCTCATTTTTAATGAAAAAGTAATACTTTGAGTTAGGATTCTAGTGTCAAATTAAATTGTATCATGTTTCTAAACACTTTAATACATTACACAATAAAAATTCCGTATTTTTAACTTATGTCAGCAAGATTGGATATACTGAAGTATAGAACTGGCTCAGAGCAAAAATAACTGGATGCTTGCAATTTGAAAATTGGGAGGAAAACAGCCAATTGTTAATTTACAGGAGTGTCAGGTAGAGAAGCAGGCGAGAACATTCTTTTTAAAAAGTCTTCATATGAATTTGTGAAAATTGCAATAAATCTCTCAAATTCCATGCAATTTGTGTCTTTCTGGTTTTTGCTTTGTATCTTCACAACATAATAACAAATTGGTAAGTGGTGGTTTTGCTCTTTTTAATGGTGCAATACCTGCCTGAAGTTTAAATTTATTTTCTATCTTCCTTTGTTTTGAAAGTTGTGTACAAGCCATAGGCCTGTTCTGTTTGTGTTACTGTTTGAGAGTGGATAGAAGGTTACACACACTCATGGAATACACAAGGGATATATAATATTTTTAGGAAATGAATGAATGGCTGATGAGATTGAGAGCAGGTCATGTGTTTTCCTGCCTGACCCAGCCTCTAGGATACCAATCAAAACAAATGAGCAAGGATTTAATCTATCTGTTGCCAAAGAAAGAATAACATAAGCCAACTTATTTCAGTTTTTGTCATTTAGAAATGTTGTGAACAACCCAACTGTTGTACATTTAGAGAAACTGGGTGTTTCTGTAAGTCCGAGTACTTCTAAAATTCTTTCTAGACATCCTTTTTTCTCAAGTGAATCACTTACTTGAACCTCCCCAATTTGTAGTGATGCGCAAAGCTACTTTTCTTCCTCCTCTTCCCAACGCGAATGATGTGCCGTGCATTTGGAGAGGAACCAGTGTATTTAAAACTTCCTTTTGTGGACTGCATCTGGTTGAGAGCTGTTTTTCAAATTTAAAAGATTTTTGTAAGTGTGGATGCCAAAAAAGCAAAGGATTAATAATTAGTTATTCCTTACTTGGGCGCTGCAGTTGAGTTACTCTTAATATTCATACATATTTGTAATTTCTGACTTAATTTTGTTTAACATTTTACATGATAAAGCTTTCAGTAGGAGGTATGGTTTAGACAGTCTGTGTTATTGTTGCTACCTTGATTTTTAAATGTCAGAGAAGTCACATATTGGTTATGCTCCAAAAAGGTCAGTGAGGCTGTGTATAAATTGTGTAGAATTTCACAAAGGGCAAATCATCTTTTGGAGCTGCCATTGTGAGCAGGACTTAATTTTAATGTTTTGTGACAAGAGTTGTCCGTTAGAAAACAGTCGTACTAAAGGTCAGCTGGGTAAAGCCCTGGAAACGTGAAAGTTAAGCTTTGTTTAGAAGTCACACAATTCAAGGAGTAACGTACTTTTACAGCTTTGCTTATGGGTCTGTTGTAATTAATCTACCATGGAATCTTCCCAAATGATTAACTTTAAAATCTTACAGAGTACCCATTCGTATTTTACAAAGCTGAGTGGATTATAAACACAGCTTATCATCACAGACTTATTACTGATGAATCCAAGTTTCAAAACAGTTGTTTATTCAGCTAAACCAACTAGAATTAATTTGATTTAATTGCTTTCGTTCATATGGAACTGATAATGTATTCCACATCAGAAACGCATCCTTCTAATAAGGAGCAAAATTACTGACTTACATTTCATATAAGAAAAAACTGTTTCTTGGTCTAGATTTGGCAGCAAGTTTTATGCACACATTCTTGAAACAACTGTGCTTATCCCAATCCTGTTAAGAGCTATTCAAGCTCATGCTGTAGTTTGATTTATTCACAGTAGCTGCACAAGAATGAGGATGCGGATGGAGGCCCTGATTCCTTTGTGAGTAGAATCCTTTCATGCAGTTTTTCTTAGCTAACTGAAAATAATTACGATCATAAATCAAAATGCAAAACGCATTTGTCCTGAATGTCATCTTAACAGAACACTTCAGTGGGAGCTGCGCATTGTTAGAACTTAGTTTGAAGTCCTGCAAATAGTAATTTGGGAACTGTGTGTTGCTTTGATAGGTAGCGACTCTGCTTTGGTAGTTCTGGAGAAGTCAAACCTGTATAGTCCCTTATTTCCAGTAACTTGCAGGAAGTTTAGCATTTTACATGAAGTCCACATTGTTGCTGCGTCCACACCAGTTAAAATGTTTGTGTGGTTTTTTTTTCTTTCATGATACACAGATGGTAAATTACAAATTTTTAAGCTAAGGAACTATAAAGGACATTTGTAAGGAATAGCTGAGGCGTTATTGGCTTAAAACACACACAAAGCTTCAGTTTGCTTCTGAAGCTTAACTGCAGCATTTTCTTGTGTTCACTGAGCTCTCCGAATCTGCCCAGCAGGAAAGAGGACTCAGGCTGTTCTGACTCGCGGAAAAAAAGACTCCACAACCTGTAAGGTTGTAAAGTAGGTATGTTTATTCCACTCGCGGGCGTGTGGGCGCATGGTGGATTGCTCCTCCGCAGACCTGCGCACCTAAAACAGCAATTTCCCTTGATTTTATACAGTAACATATTGCCTATTCATTAAGCGCTTATACATATTCACAACCTTTCCCCGAAAAGGCGGTCCTTTTCCAAGAAGTCCTTTGCATGTGCTCCACCTTCTTCTCCTCCCAGTTGCGCATGTGCAGTGCCTCCTGGTGGTCGTGGGCTGGGGTATCGGAGATGAAGTAAGTGGTCTTCATCGTGCTGAACTCCCGTAACCTTCTTTTGGTACATGCTCCTGGAACTTCTCCAAGTCAGAGTCAGTTTTATCTGGGTTTTAGGCCGCTTCAGTTTCTATTTCTCTATACTTCATTTCCCTTATTCAGTACCCTATTGTTAGTTACATGCCTGCTAACCTCAGTTTCCCATTCATTTCTAGAAGCTATTCAATTCCTTGGTTACGTGATTGCTAGGTTTTACCTAGACCCTAGCCCTAAACTACAAGCCCCCCATTCCAGTTCTTTTGGAAGCAAAGTACAGGACTGATGGCTGCACACACCTCTTGGGGGTTATCACCAGTGGGCAGCTATGCACCACACAGCTGCTTGCTCTCTGCCCAGCACCACAGGGGAAGAGGAAAGGAAGAGTTAAAGCAGGAAAACTATGCTTCCAGCCCTCAAAAAGCTGTAATTATGTACCAAAGCACAACACTCTGCATCAAAATAATACCAACTTGCAAAAAGGACTAACCCAGCCAGAACCTCTACTCTGACCTATACAGTGAAAAGTGAGTGGACCATGCAGAATTGACTCTTATTACACCCAAAAAAAGCCAAATTACCAGGCAGCCTTTACAACTTTGCAATTAAGACAAATCTCCATTCGCTGTATGGTGAGTGCACCACAATGTGAAATAACACTACTGGAGGAAGCTTGTACTGCTAGCACTTTTTAAAGGGTTTCAGAACTAGAAAAGTAAGCCTTTAGCTCCATTAATTACAGCAAAATTCCCAGTTGAGGCAGAGATTAATGACTTTGCAGGTGGCAGAGCAGTTCTAGGCAATTTTTCACAGTTAGTGAGGGTTCCTGCTGGCAGACATCATGTGCCACCGGCTGCCATTCAGGAACAGCTGTCAGCCAAGGCATCACTTGGCAAGCGTTACCTTACACCATCGCATAGGTAAACTCCAACCTTACAAACAAGGAGTTAAATGTCCAGACTGAATCCCGACCCTCCCCTGGTTTAATTTGCACTCTTTTCATCTGAATCTAGGCCTTCAGAAGCCAAAGGTCCAGACTACCTAGCAGGTCTTGTCAGTGAGAAGCTGCCGGAGATACCTCCTGTGCACAGTGCAGGGGCTTCCACAGCTCCATGCTCCCACAGCAGCACCCTGCGTGTACCAGTGGGGTTTTAACTCCAGCTGTTGTAACTGGTCTGCATCTACAGGTCTAAGAACCTGCAGAAGTCCACTGCAGCTGAAGGCCGTGCAGAGGCCACCCACAGCAGACACATACACGTTTGCGGGACGTATTCCTCCACCGCGGCTTGAAGTTCTCCACAAGTTTACTGGCAACCGACCAAGCAAACTCCTCAGCAGTTACAGAAAGCTGAGCGCAAGGCTGAGGAGTGAGGCGCTTACGGCAGCGGCCGGACTAGTGCCCGGGTCACCCGATGCTTCCAGGCAGGGCAGGACAAAGAGGAGGGGACTACCCCCACT
>NW_010208023.1:0-843 GCF_000695765.1 Mesitornis unicolor
GATGCAAACTTATTTCATACAATCATGGAATGGTTTGGGTTGGAAGAAACCTTTCAAGGTCATCCAGTCCACCCTCCATGCAGCGAGAAGGGACATTGTTACCAGATCAGCTTGCTCAGAGCCCTCTCCAACCCGACCTTGAATGTGTCCGAGGATGGGGCATCTACCACCTCTCTGGGCAGCCTGTTCGAGTGTTTCACCACCAGCCTTCATTTCTCTAACAGAAGCCAGTCAGGCTTTTTCTAACTCTGCTTCTGCAGAAGACGTTTCTTCTCCTATTAATAGCTTCTCCTTCGCACCTTTGCTGAAGATGGGTAACGAAAATCGGTCACAATTACCACAGGGAAGTTGCAAATGCGTCCAGTGTAACAGTATTAACACTTCACATTAATACTTCATTAATTTCCTAATGAAAATGTTTCCTACATCGCACTTGCTTTTTTCCCAGCTGTAGCACCCTGGCAGCTCAGCGTCTGACACACACCTCGTCTTCCTCCTCCTCCGCGGTTTCCACCTGGCGAGCCCTCAGCCACATCTTCCCTAACACCTTTTTCTTCTCGCTTCTACCTTCAAAGCAATGGCAAGAAACTTTAAGCTGCTTAAGCAGAGCAATAAAATGTTATTACGTTCAATAACTTACAGCAGAATCAAATATTTTCTCGGAAACAATCTAATTCTGAAGCCAGGATCCACAACGTTTCCCGGGAAATCACGATATATTGGAAGAAAGAACAACCTCAGCCACACTCAACCACGGTGTTAACGCTTGCTTACCCTCTCACTCACGCTGGGAGAAATCTCTGATAGGCAACTTAACACAGGTATGTTCAAAAAAATGCACAA
>NW_010208024.1:0-2220 GCF_000695765.1 Mesitornis unicolor
AGGATACTCTCCAAACATTGGAGTTAACTGCCGTAATTTGGGCCTTGAGTAACTGGATAAATACGCCCTTAAATGTTGTGACTGATTCACTGTATGTAGCAGGCCTAGTGCCACGCATAGACGATGCCTTATTGAGACAAACAGTAAATCCAAGACTGGGACAATTATTCATCCACTTACGATCTGTACTTCAGCAACGAACTGAGATCTGTTGTGTATTACATATTCGCAGTCACCAACTCAACATAGGGTTGGGGGAAGGCAACTCTAAGGCAGACAGCTTAGTTAGTCCAGTGTGTCATTTGCCCCCCATGGATAAATTCCAACAGGCCAGGCAAAGCCATGAAAACTTTCATCAAAACGCAAAAGGGTTAAAGAGACAATTTGAGCTAACAGAGAGTCAGGCGAAAGGCATAGTACAGACCTGTCCCCGCTGTGGAAATCACGGTCCGGGCATAGGCCTGGGGGTAAATCCGAAAGGTCTAAAAGCCTTGGAGCTATGGCAAATGGATGTTACCCATATCGCTGAATTTGGTCGTTTGAAATATGTACATGTGACCATAGACACCTTTTCAAAAATGATTTGGGCAACTGCATTGCCAGGGGAAAAAGTGTACCATGTATGTAAGCATTTGCTTGCTTGCTTCGCGATAATGGGAGTCCCAGAACAAATTAAAACAGATAATGGGCCAGCCTACGTGAGTCAAAAGTTTAAGACTTTCCTATCACAATGGGGAATTAGTCATATTACGGGGATTCCACATTCTCCTACTGGACAGGGGATGGTGGAACGCACCCATCAGGTTCTAAAAGATTACCTAAATCGACAGAAGGACAAGGAAAAGGAGGTGCAACAAAGGTTACACCGTGTCCTCTTTACGCTGAATTTTCTCTGTCTCATGGGAGATAAAGAGGAACCACCAGTAGTAATACATCATCAAAATTTGAAGTTTAATTATAAGACAACTATTCCACATATGATGGTACGCTATAGGGATCCAACATCAGGTATCTGGAAAGGACCTGTGCCAGTCATTTATAATGGCCGAGGATACATGTGTGTCTCCACAGATCACGGTCCGGTTTGGGTGCCTAGCAAGTGTGTGAAGGCGGAGCTACAGACTAGTGACCAGAGGAACGACGAATGTAATGACTGAATATTCTGAGGTTTTTAAGGACGAATATTGTATAATTTGAATGTGCACATTGTGATTGTGATTCCTAAGTCTTGTGTAAGTGGTGTACGATTTGGTAAAAGGGTTACTCGTGTCCTAAACAGAACGCAATAGGTTGGAAATGGGAACCAAAGAAATGGAAAAGGTAATACTCTTAATGTTGGGAGAATTCTTTGCCACTATTTTAGCTCTGCACACCATCAAACCTCGACAAAACTTGTGGATAACTTGGGAAAATAAAATGGGCCAACAATCCTTTTGTTTGGTGTTTGCAACTGCCACAGAACCCTTTCACACCTGTTTAATAGGTGTACCTGGTTTTAATGTTCGCGAATTTGGAAAATTCTCTACAGCAAATTGTTCGAACGAGAGCATAGTAAGCAATTGTAGTGCTAAATTAATTACGCACCTAAATACTACCTTACCTTGGGATCCACAGGAATTGAATTTGCTCGGATCGATAAGAATTGGCAATGAATCACAAAATTGGTCACAAACTTGTATATTCTTTGGGGGTTCAGCCTTTACAGGTACAAATTACTATAGAAATTTTGATTGGGCAACATGGACAAACATTACACCCACAGACAATAACTATAATTACAAAACGGTAGGTTCATTTTGTGGCACGACCAAATACAGAAAAGGTCTGGGTGCCTATGGGGCCGAGACCCGCGGAGGAGTGTCCCTCAGGAACAACGGGACACCCAAAGCTTTGCCCCCACAGGTATTCCTAATTTGTGGTGATAGAGCATGGCAAGGAGTTCCGAAAAACATCTTTGGTGAACCCTGTTATTTAGGTAAATTAACGTTGTTAGCCCCGAATCAACAATGGTGGAAAAGTATGTCAGAGAGACGTAGCAAAAGGTCCGTCACCGGACTCACACCTAACTGCGATGATAATCTCAGTCTTCTTAGTACAACTGAAAGGCTCTTTCTATCATATTCTGTGCCCAGAGCAGCAGCTGGTAAAGCCTTAAAGCAAATAGGTCAACTAGCGTGCTGGGCCGAGAAACAAGCAAACGTTACTTCTCAAATACTGCAA
>NW_010208024.1:2670-9984 GCF_000695765.1 Mesitornis unicolor
CCCCAGCGTACGAATAAGGGTCACCTGCAACTTTAAGGAAGATAAGAACCGGACTCGCTAACCGCAAGTAGGCGTACCGTCCATACGTCAGGACGCATGAACAGCAACCAATTAGTTATATGTATTCGCTGCGTGCTTTGCTCGTGACTTTCTCGTGACTAAAACCGAGACTATAAAAGCTTTGTAACTTTGTTTAATAAAGGAGAACGACCATACTTATATTGAAATTCCATCGTTACTCTGGGAAGTCCTACTCCTACTCCCACAGAGGTCCATCCATCAAATCCACATTTCTCCAGCTTCATGATCAGTATGTCATGTGGGACAGCGTTAAATGCTCTGCGCAGCTCTAGATAGATGACGTCAGTTGCTCTTTCCTTATCCAACGAAGCTGTAACTCCATCATAGAAAGTCACAAAATTGGTGGCACTTGATTTGCCCTTGGTGAAGCTGTGCTGGTTACCACCAATCACTGCATCTTCATTCCCCCTGTGCCTTAGGAGAGCCTTCAGGAGGATGTGCTTCATGATCTTGTCAGGCACAGAAGTGAGACTGACTGGCAAATAGATTCCCAGGTCTTTCTTTTTCCCCTTTTTGAATACGGGAGTTAGATTTCCCCATTTTCTAGTCGTCAGGAGCTTCACCAGACTGCCACGGCCTTTCAAATATATATATCATGATTATGTCACTACTAAAATATGTACACATACAGCTAACATTTGAGAGTTTTTCTTATTTGTGTGGCATAATTCTTGACCAGTTATTTACGACAAAGCTACCTTCAATTTCACCTTCCTAGATATTACATGTATATGTAATAAATATCTATACACAGAAATAAGAAATAGTTTTGGAAAGAAGTGCAGTAGCCTGCGTCTATTCTAAGACACTATTATTATATTAACTTTTTTTAGCAAGACCCTGTTCATGGTGTTTTGGGGATTTTTTTAATTAAAATCTGATGCTTGACATAACAGCTTACTTACATTAAATCAAAAATAAGCATATAGAATATAACCTTCAAACACCCTAGATCATAACATTACTATCATCATTATTTTAAGTAATTTTCGATTTTCTTTCAGGTAATGAACAATTTTGATGTAATTCTAAGTTGATGTAATTTCTAACTATGCAATATACAATCTGATATTTTATCTTAGCCTTTTTCACTAAAACCACAGCTTTTAGAACAAGAAAAACCAACAAAAACTCACTTGAAACAAATTAGAATAAAAATTAGATGTTGAAATGTTTCAAGACATTATTGTTATTGTTATTGTTATTATTATTATTAGTGTCGTTATTTACTAGTACTATTACTACTACTACTGCTGCTGCTACTACTACTACTACAACAATTGTTAGGAATATTAAAGATTAAGCTGAACTCTAACATTTGCAAAGCAGGAGCACATCCATGTACCTGGGAGTTGATAAAGACAGGTGGTACATGGAGTTACAGCTGCTGATGTAAACCATGTGATATGCAATGCAGGAGTTGAAAATAAATTATTTGGGCCAGATCAAAATACTAAGGTAGGATGGCATGTATCAAAATGTGTCAAGATTAACTTCTTTTTAAAAATTAGAACCACAAAAACTGAAATACTATGAGATCACGCATATGAGGAAGATTTTGAACAACTAAGGTCTTCCAAATGGAGGCATTCAGATGCTGCTGAGAATCATTAGTTTTTAACACCTGATTATAGCACAGTAAACAAAACTTCAGGTGAAAAAGGGGGTTAGGGGATAAAACAAATGTATAGATTGGTTGTTGTCTCCTCAGGATCTGACTGAACAGCTTTTAGAAGGAAACATATTCTGCATTAGAGCCATGGCAGGGTCAGTGGTGGCAGCTTAATACATTTTTAAACCTCAGTACCAGCAAACTCCACTCTTGATTAAAAAACAATATTTGATACAGCTTCTTCTTTATTTCAGGCATTATGGTACTGGTGAGAACTGTAAAGGTTGTTCTGATTAGAATGGAAATAACAAGCTGAGATGATCAAGACAATGACTTTCAGTGGGATTAGGCTTCCTGGTCTTCTCAGTTTAGAAACTGATATTATATTGTTCATGCACTTGCAGAACAGGAAAACATGGCAGCACACTAGCACCAGGGACTACTGGGATTGGAAAGATTATATTTCTGCTCAAGAGGAAAGGACACAATTCAGTCCAATTCAGTAGTTAGATCAAATAGGGACATGAAGTCTCTTAGTAGGTGTCTCTTCTTAATAGAAGCCTTCAATAGAATTCTTCAAGTATTGTCAGATGTACAGTACCCTGCTATTCACTTACAAATGACCTAATGGGGTGTTCCCAATGTGATATAGTGATAAATCACAGAAGTGCCAATTAAAATGGAACACTTATTCTGTCAATCATTTAAAAATAATGTTAAGCTCTCATAAAAGTCTTTTAAAAAATAAAAGGTCTAATAAAAGCTTTATATGCAGAGCTTCCTCTTCACATTACTGCCTCCTGGTAATACAGGAGTTCTTACAAGTGTGATTATAAATCAAAGTCTTTTGCTTTATAATTTTCATGTTTTCAAATTCCAATGACTTCAATTGAGAGTATTCTTCATCTCATAAATCTGGACCCAAATACTGTCTTAGAGCATTCTTGTTATAAATAATTGGCATATGCTGAATTTTTTAAGACTCAGCACATTGTTTCTCACATCTACTCAAAAACGTCCAACACCTCTGCTCACAGAACAAAGCACGAAGGTACAAGATGAAATAAAAGTGGAGAACAAATATCTCTGATACTCACTATGAAGATAAAAGTATCAGTTACCAGCTAAAATGGATTAAAAATTTGTCTTTATGGGACCTACTCCTTTCTCCTCTCCCTGTTTGCCAATCTGTACATTATTAGTCTGGATAAAGTTCAAATATGGCTCACTTTTTGTTGTCACTGCATAGCTTTTTTTTTTCTTTAACCAAATTATTTTCTAGCTTTATGATGACAAGTCTGTATCACACTGGCCCAATTAGTCATCTTTATGCCAGTTTAGGGTAGCATAACTGAGAATAATAAAAACACACCAGCCTTGCCATGGGTCCCATGTTTTTTGCGCCAGCTTCTATATGGCCTCCAAGAGTTACATGAAAATTCTCATTAAAGAATGGCATTTCTAATTTCTGTCTGACCAGAAGGACTTTTACCACCAATGCTACAGTTTCTCCTGCTATTCATATTTCCAACTTCCTCTCCTTTGAAACACGTAATAATTCTATAGCTCACCAACACATTTGTGCTGCAGCCTATTATACAAACAATTCAGATTACAGAATTATGAATTTCCATCCACATCTGTCTTTTCTATTTAATCACTGCTTTATCACAGAGGCAAGCCTCCCCTTATCTCCTTAACTTCTTTTAAGAGTTTAGGTGCAGCAGCGTGTTTATTACTGACATTACAGTTGTTATGCACTAATCTTACATACTGTATTATTAATAATAACAGGGCACAACAGAGTGAAACCTTCACCTGAATTTGTTTCATTTAATGGATTTTTGTTAAAACTATAAGTGCAGATTTTCTTTGCAGTGTGTGTGGGTTTAACCATGCAATTCCCATTAACATCAAAAGGAATCACACAGCTAAGTCCCTGCATGCCACATTCAAAATACTCCTTAATGTTATTTTAATGAAGATTCTTCTATGAGTAAATTATTTCAGAGTAGCTGAGCAGTTATTATCTTCCTCAGTTAGTAGTGATCTCCCACAGGGTGAGTGTTGTCTAATATTATGTTGAAGGCCCTGTGCCTTTGCCATGTTTTTATGGGACCTTTCTAGTTATAAATGATTTTCATTGCAGTGTGCAATTAGAAGTTAACCAGCAGAGTAAAGCAGCAAAACTTGTTTATGGCTGCAAGTTGAAGCTGCTTCTGGGGTCTTTAATTTATGCTCTGCCCTTTTTGTATAATCAAGGTTTTTTAGAAATGTACCCAGTTTGTTTCTTAGAGGTAACACTTCTCTCCTTCTTGAGGTTCATTCCACCTTGTTTGTGGTTTACAAATTTTTCAAGGTTGTTCTGGATAGTTAGTTGTATGCAGAGTGACAGTATAAGCCTTTACTGAAACTTGTAACCATAATTTACTCATTTAGGTGTACTTATAGTTTGGTTTTGAAACCTGGCAAGTTGCACCTAGAAATCCACTGCATATTTAATTAGTGTATATGAACTCAGTTCTTCCTTCTGTACACAAATTGTATTCATTAACAACTACCTTGTCTTTACATAGAAGTGGGTATCACCACAGACCTGCACACATGCATGTCTACCTATTCCTGTCTCTCCCTTCCTCTGCCTCTTTTCATTTAGGAACACATTTTATTCTTATCTCATTCAGTTGGAGCACTACAGATCAAAATATTGTGGATTGAAGTGCTGCTAATGGTTCTCATTCAGAAAATGTTGATTAGATCTATAAAGAACACCTGTGAATTGTTGAGAGACAAATTTAAAATTTATAAAAGTTCTTTACTTCTCTATTTTTTAACAGATAATTAAATAAAAATTACTTACACAGGTTTTGACAATCTTTAGTCAGTTCTAGAGTATTTCTTTCCTCTTTCAATTGAACTCATCCTTTCATTTAAACCAGGGAACTCAGCCTTGTCTAACATTCGCACGTATACACACACACACACACACACACACACACATATAAAATAAAATATATTTTGAGCAGTCTCCTTTATGTGGGTACATTCTCTTAGTGTGACAGTCCATAACAATAAAAATGCCATTCTGTGGTTAAGGAAAATTGCATTACCTTTACAATTTTTATAAAGTTATTCACTATGGAATTACTTTGATAGCCAAGAAACAGTAGAAGTAGACTACTGCAATTTTTTGTTGTTGTTGGGTTTTTTCAACTCACATCAGGTTGATCTCTAGAAGAGTTGAAAAATCTCTTCTATGGGTTATATGAGTATCCTTTCTAAGAATCAATATAATACTTTCATTTAAGCTGTGGACTATTATAATCAAAAGAATCAAGAAAGCCATTTACTGTGTCCTTACTTCCCTCAATCTGATCCCGCGTAAGTGATTTCTTTGAGATCATGTCATAAAGGCAGAGAAGGTTTAGCTTGTGAATATATGAATATATACATTGTATATATTATGAATATATAGCTGATCTCCCCAATTTGTTTCTTACTGCTTTCTAATAAGTTAATGTGATGTGTCACAACCTATGACAACAGTAATAAGTATTAATCAAATTATCTCCCCCCAATTGACTTTGTATCACATTACCCAAAAGAAAGAAATCCACAGACTCAATCAGTTCAAAAAGACTTTTTCATCAGCCTTAAGAAATAAAATCTAGGCTAATAATTTATTAAGTCTGGATTCTTTTTCCTTCTGTGCTTTTTTTTAATTTTAGTAAGTGGAAGTTCTTAGATGTGTGTCATACATATTTCAACATGAAATAGCAATTTAAACATGCTCTTTCTTGCATATACAGTAAATGTGAGTTAAACATTGTTTTTGAAAAGTGCTCTAAATATTGAATAGACATTTTCAAAAGGTATTCTAATTATAAAATCTATGTTCCACTCATTCCAGTCAACTGCGTATAAATGAACATACTTAAAGCCACATTTCAAAAACTCTATCAATTTCAGGTTCTCTGTCTCCTTTTTTCCATTTCCTCTATTGATGTTTGAAAAATAGAATGATAATTGATTAGAATGAATGTGTATACTCCAGTCAGTTTTGATATTTCATTTGCAACTTGCTTTGTGTATTGACCTACTCTTTTGATCTAATAATGAAAATGTGTCAATATATTTTCATTATAGAAACAAGGTAAAGCAGTCCAGACTTCCTGGGGATGGTAGGACTACAATGTGTGAATTTAAATTGCTAAGCTACAACCCCCATACTCTATATTTTGTAAATTGTATGATGCATACTTACTTTGTACCTTTAACAATAACACCAATGAATTTAGAGACTATGTACCTTAACCAGTATTTCTGGAAATATAAATAAATGAAACACAACCTGAAGCATCAGTGTTGCAGGTTATGTGGGCTGGAAGGATAAAGCACAGCACAAAACCAGGCATCTTAGTTCTGGTCTCGTTTATTATTTTGACTCCCACAGCAAAATATATACCCCTTTATTTGGTCTTGGACTGAATTAAACATGACATAGCTGATGGAAGTTCTATGCAGATTCATTTATATACTGGGGCAATACCAAGAAGCCAGTGAAACAGTATTTTAAAAGACTTTTTAGCCTATATAAATATCTTTACATAGTATTTGTAATAATTTCTTTAATTCTTCTATTTATATGTAGTAAGTATTTCATATTGGATGTGTCTTTAACAAAAGGAAGCAAAAAAGAGGGAATAGAAAATATTTATCCACATGTGTTACTTCATTTATATCAGTCAAGACAAATCTTGAAAGAATACAGGCAAACAGCAGGCAGATTAATTTTTAATTAATATAATGAAGGGGTAATGCCTTCATCTATGACTACTCACGCTATTATTTTGCTGAACAGCATATTTGTTACTGAAGATTCTGAAAAGGTAGTCAGAAGAAACTTTCACTGGAAAAACTCTGTGCTTGTTCCAGCTCTTGGGAGTGGTATGGTTATTTCAACCTCTGGCGTACGTAGCCATAAAATCTCTTATCAGACTCAGAAAGATTAGGGTTACAGTCTTGTTTTTAAAATTCATAGAAGGTAATCATGACTGAAGTAAAAAATATGAGAGCTGCATTGGCTTAAAAATTTGACTTTTTTGATAAAATATTCTGCTGGATTATAAAATATTGAATTTGAATATAAATAATAATAATTTGAATATATAATAAAATTTCTTAACATACAGATCCTATTCTTTAAATAAGTAAAATGTCAAGAAGAATGTACTGCAAGTTGTTACTGTATGCCTTCAGAAATAATTCCTTCCATCTGGGACTTCTCTTTGTGTAACAAGAGTTTCAGTATGTTGGATGAACAATACCAAGTACTCTAAATAGTACTATTCTGTTTGTTTCATGTTAACCATGTAGTGTGATACGCATCACACATGCTTGGAATTTGGCAAGAGATATTTCCTTGGTTTTATGAAAGTTTTTAGATGAAGTAAATCTGCTTGTTCTATGCTAGCATTAAATAAAGTTTTTAAAAGCAGAGTGAAAGTGAACATAGATTTTCACTACTTTAAAATTTACAAATTTAAACTTTGTACAAGAATTTGTCTTGAAAGACTCTTGTCTTGAAAGACTTTGGAGGGCTTTAAACTAGATTCGAAGGG